>NW_025963780.1:33074253-33189253 GCF_023055435.1 Haliotis rufescens
AATATTGCTACATGCGGCGTAAAACCATACTCACTCACTCACTCATAACAGGCGACTGTTTTCAACCTACTAACGTTTGTAATTCTTTGTGAATCCATGTTAAAGCGTTTACTTTTTTGCCAGGCATCTTAATATATATAATTAAACGTATATCGATGTACATTCATCAAGCTCAGCCAATGTTGGTATCGGAGACATAGTCATGGCTATTTCCACATATAACGAATAATTAAACAGAGGTGCCAATACAAGAATCTTGAAACTGAATCACATAATATACTTGTAGGTTTTTATACTCTTAGACCTATGTCCGCAGCTCTTACAAGGTGTCTGCTCGGAGGCATGATCCTATGAATAGCTGATGCCGGTTGAGAGGGAATATTAATTATGGCGTCGCGGTGAACGTCTACCACGATTCCGGGGTTGGACCTGTGTTGTGGGTTTATCTTCTGCAGACTGGAAGCTTACAATACGTAATTTTCATGACCTCTTAATGTGTAACTATATTCCTCATTCAAACATAACTGATTTGGCGCATTGATCATGAAATTGCCTTCCCCTTTCAATAAATGAGGACCGCCTCCGTGGTCTAGTGGAAAGAGCGTCTGCCTGGAGAGCGGGAGGATGGGTGTTCGATACCCGGCCACGTCAAAGATTATACTTGTTGCAACCCTTTCTAGCGCTCGGAATTAAGGGGTTGAAACAAGAACTGGTCAGCTCGGAGTCAGGGTACTGTGTCTGAGTAAGGTATTGATGTTAAACTTGCGGCATGGTATCTCAGTGGACCAGCACTCTAAAATCGACATTGGTCCGGACTGGTACAAGCAGACAAACAACACACACACACACACACACACACACACACACACACACACACACACACACACACACACACACACACACACACACACACACACACACACACACACACACACACACACACACACACACACACACACAAACACACACACACACACACACACACACAAACACAAACACACGTGCATGCACGTGGCTATATAAATGCAATAATCTTGGACGCGATGTTTAACCCTATTTCACTACAATTCATAATAAATGAACTTGTAACGTACTCATGAACATCATTGTTGATTCCATGTGTCAGATATATATCATGTAATTTAACAGTTCGAACCCATTACAAAAATCAAATCCGTGTTCTAGGCCAGGCGATAAAACACTTAACCCTATTTCCACCCAAACGTCCAAAATTGTCCACTGGCAACTCAGTAATTATTGTTGAGTACCGCTCAAAATATAACAAAATATAATTATTATATTTCGGTTTTTTTCCAATTCGATGTTTAAAAATGCAACATATTTCATCAGGGTTATACTCTGAAAGGAAAGTCCGTGAAGTGTTATATTATCCAGTTAAGCACTTCGTGTTGATCCGACAGTCTCTGTTTTCGGGTGGTGTCGTAGCCTGACTGTATGGCCTGAACGACGGTGTAGCGATAGCTATAGCAAGCAAGGAGGTGTTTGGGCTCCCTGGACAACATTCATACGCTATGCCTGATTTATGACACGATCACAAACATTCGACAGTTGAACGGATTATTGCACAGTGCTACTGTCTCAACAATTATCTCATGTGTCTCTTCGTTTCATCAACAATTTCACATAAACGGCGTTACAATCATATGTAATATATACATTTTTTTTCAGGCTCGTTATGACATCAGCTTTTTTCGCATGTTCTGTCGTCATGGTAACTACATTTAGAGTGACGTTTAGATGTAATACACTGAATTAATTTCGTATGACATTCATGAATACAAAATTGAGAACATGAGCAAATGAACAATTTGTCATCATTCATAACTGTTTTTTTCGTTCCATGAAGCAATTTCAATAAGATGTGTTCTTTAAAAGTGTGTTAATGATTCTTGTTTTTTAAATGCACTCATGTACCACCGTGTTGTTTAGTGTGCTCTTGTATCATATTGTTTTGTTGTGTGTTCATCTACTGTGGTGTTCTCATCAACCAACGTGTTTTGTAATGTGTTTATGTACTATGCTTTGTGGTGTTCTCATCCACCAACGTGTTTTGTAGTGTGTTTATGTACTATGTTTTGTGGTGTTCTCATCCCCCAACGTGTTTTGTAGTGTGTTTATTTACTGTGTTTTTTGGTGTTCTCACCTCAAACGTGTTTTGTAGTTTGTTGATGTACTGTGTTTTTTGGTGTTCTCACCTCGAACGTGTTTTGTAATGTGTTCATGTTCTGAGTTTTGTGGTGTTCTCATCCACCAACGTGTTTTGTAATGTGTTCATGTTCTGAGTTTTGTGGTGTTCTCATCCACCAACGTGTTTTGTAATGTGTTCATGTTCTGAGTTTTGTGGTGTTCTCATCCACCAACGTGTTTTGTAATGTGTTCATGTTCTGAGTTTTGTGGTGTTCTCATCCACCAACGTGTTTTGTAATGTGTTCATGTTCTGAGTTTTGTGGTGTTCTCATCCACCAACGTGTTTTGTAATGTGTTCATGTTCTGAGTTTTGTGGTGTTCTCATCCACCAACGTGTTTTGTAATGTGTTCATGTTCTGAGTTTTGTGGTGTTCTCATCCACCAACGTGTTTTGTAATGTGTTCATGTTCTGAGTTTTGTGGTGTTCTCATCCACCAACGTGTTTTGTAATGTGTTCATGTTCTGAGTTTTGTGGTGTTCTCATCCACCAACGTGTTTTGTAATGTGTTCATGTTCTGAGTTTTGTGGTGTTCTCATCCACCAACGTGTTTTGTAATGTGTTCATGTTCTGAGTTTTGTGGTGTTCTCATCCACCAACGTGTTTTGTAATGTGTTCATGTTCTGAGTTTTGTGGTGTTCTCATCCACCAACGTGTTTTGTAATGTGTTCATGTTCTGAGTTTTGTGGTGTTCTCATCCACCAACGTGTTTTCTAGTTTGGTTGTTCATGTACCACCATGAGCAAGAAGTAGGCATCTTGTTGACCCGTTTCTTGAAGTGTGTGAATCGGAATGTCTGCTGAGATTGGCAAAAACAAAAGACAAGAATGTTACCATGGTGAACTTCAGTTTCAGATTTCTTTCAATTATGTTCATATATCCTAATCGATGAATCTGAATTGCGCACCTGGGCCCAGTTGCACAAAGCGATATTAGTCCCATACTTTAATATAGGCTTACGGTAGTCTTAGCGCTAAGATCGCTTTGTGCAAGTGGGCCCTGAACTGGAAATTGTATTTAGATATTTGCATTAAGATCAAGAGTGACAAAATATCAACTAGGCGCAACGAAATTTCCACTTTTCAATAGTTTCCATTTATTTTTAGAAAAAGTTCCTTAGGTGTCTTCATTTCTCAATATGTATAATCTAACATGCTCTTTCTACGAACATTCCAGAGAGCGTCCTGCGACTCTTGCCTAAGCGTTGTTACGCCAGGGCTACAACAGCTTTCCTAAAGTTTTATGGTAGACATGTAGGACATTTTCTGACGCATCAGTTACAAACATACAAAAATAATATACTTAGCAATTCCTTATTCTGACCTGTGCCATATATTCCCGTGTTTGTTTAGGTGAATACTTGACTTGCCTTTGCATGTGTTTGTAACGGGTGCCACCACAGGGGCACGATAAGTTCATCTTTTCGAGAACAGCTGGAATGATCACTATTTGATAGTGATTCATAAACACATGATTGTGATACAGTAGGAATCGTCACCGGTCCCACAGCTTTAGAAGGTCGGATCATGACGATACAGCCAGCCAATACAGCCTATATTTACTGTAGCATAAAGCCATCACATATTGGTTACGCCCTGTCTATCACAGTAGTGGAGTTATTGAAGTAAATTTACATCAACTAACTGGTGGCTATTCATCAGCAGAACAATGATCGCTCAATGAGTACAACGTAAATGTAGTACATGTGTTCAACTAGAATTATATACTGTTGGAAATAAATATTGGAACGCGTAAGAATAAGCCTATTGACTTAAAATATTTTGAGTGAGTGAGTGACTTCTTATCTACGCTTTGCAGCAACCGCTAATTCCAAATCGAACGACTTCCTTGGGGCGTGGATTGCACTTGATGTTTTGGGATGGACAGTTAGGGAGAGGGTATATTCCATCCCAACCTCAGAACGACGACACAGAAAGAATGAATGAGCGAATTAGTTGGGTTTAACCCCGCTTTATCCAAGTTCATATCACGGCGTTGCAGATAAATTTTGGAGGAAAGCCCAAAGTGAAGCAGGTCTTAGACGTTTACCATTTTTTGTAAACCCATAAGCACGGAGATTGTACTGACAAACCTAGAAATAATTGGAACGAGCCGGGACTCGAACCAACGATCACAGGTTTTTGGCGTGCTCTAGGGACGAAGCTCTGCATAGCAAATTGGCATAGACGAGCATGGGTTGAAGCTGACAAACCCAGAAACGTAGTCAGGGAGAACCTTGATCATGTGTTTCTGGCACGTCTGCACCGCCCCCCCCCCCCCCCCCCCTTCCCCAACCAACCTTGTCAAACAGTATACGTTCCCTTTATCAGACATTCAACTTAGTGAAACATTGTACATTAACCTTGTCAAACATTGTACATCCCTAAGTCAAACATCGTACATCGTTTAGTAAAACTTCAACAATGCCTAGTCACACAGTCTACGCAATCGAGGGTCAAACATCAACGGCCAAATATTAAATACCACCTAATAACAAAATGTGGAAACAGTTCTGTCTGCCGATATGAAACTGTTACGGATCATCCTGTTATTTCAGGTTCAATGATGGTTTGCGGCGAGAGAGCTGGCTTGAGTAGCTGTACGTCATATTAACCCCGAATCAAGATGTGGGCTACTTTAAAGAAAACGTCACTGTCGACTGAGTGGTAGTCCTGCTGTCACCGTTGGCATGTGAAGGGGGAGGGGTACAGACTCGTACATAATTGCACCTCTCGTGAGATTTGAAGCCCGTGCTTACATCGACAGAGTATGCCAGAAAGTAATGCATCAAAATGAGGGTGGTAATACCAGGTTCACTATGTCCAACTTCCAGGAGCCAATATTGTATCCATGGAAGTACATTTACGTTGTATTGTGAGGTTACAATTGAAAACATTCATTGCTTTCTCATTAGTGGCAATAACGCCATTAGGACTTGAATAAGTACGACTGTTTGTTCCAGTGGACTACACTTTTTTTTGAAAATATGATCTCGGGCAAAAAATTAAATCCTTTGCCAATACAAAAATAAATAAAAAAATGATTTTACAAATATATGAAATAGATCAAGGAATTGATAAAATGAGTACATGAATTTAAAGTTGATGTTAGGGCTATGTACATGACGAAGTAAAAGACACCGTGTACAATTTACGATGGAATGTAAACCTATATGGAATGTAAACCTATATGTATGTATTATGACAAAAGAGTGAGTGAGTGAGTGAGTTGGGTTCAACGCCGCTTTGACAAGAATCCGGTTATCAGCGTGTCAGCTTAATGTGGGAGGAATGCCCGAAGTGATGCAGCTATCAGACGTTTACACTTTGGTGAAACCCACGAGCACTGGTGCTGACAAACCAAGAAACATAATTAGGGCAAATTGGGATTCGATCATACGTGTCTGGTGTGGCCAAGGGACGTAACAGAGAACCCAGAACTGCACAAAAAGTAAGCGTGACTCAGTAAGTATCTCGTGACTTATCAAGTCCACTGTATCGAGATATTTCCACCACCGCAGGGTCCTCAGCAGGTTAGGAGGCAGCTATGGTAGGTATAGAGTGGTGTGACAAACGAACCATGACGTTTATTGGATAAAAGGAATTGAAATCACGATGTTTAGTGGATTGGGGAAATTGTGCAGCAGGATTTTATTGTTATGGATACAGCACCCCGATTACTTTGCCTATCCTTGTCTTCTAATGCTTGCTCTGCTGGCAACAGTGGATATCATTTCGTGAAATGAATACCGTAATATCATTTTACGACCAACACTGGAACGAGTATCTGGCTTAGATATTAGTGTATAGCGTTGTAGATAGTATAGGTGGCAGAGTTGGAATTGATATTGGTTGTAGTGCGTAGAAAAAGCCCGTTATAGGTCATTGGGTTGGAACTGATGGTTAACTATTGGCTTCAAATGTGAAAGGTTAACCGTTGAGGTAAAGGGTGAAAGTGCAACTGTTGGATTAAACTGTGAAACTGTAACACTTTGGTGGAGCTATGAAAAAGTAACCGCGCGGTTGAACTGCTGAAGTGTAACTGTTGTGTTGAACATTGAAAGTGTAACGGTTGGGTTGAACTGTGAAAGTGTAACTGTTGGGTTGAACTGTGAAAGTGTAACTGTTGGGTTAAACTGTGAAAGTGCAACTGTTGGGTTGAACTGTGAAAGTGTAACGGTTGGGTTGAACCGTGAAACTGTAACGGTTTGATTGAACTGTGAAAGTGTTACTGTTGGATTGAACTTTGAAAGTGTAACTGTTGGGTTGAACTGTGAACCTGTAACGGTTGTGTTGAACTGTGAAAGTGTAACGGTTGGGTTGAACTGTGAAACTCTAACAGTTTGGTTGAACTGTGAAACTGCAACTGTTGAGTTGATCTGTGAAACTGTAACAGTTGGGCTGAACTGCTAAAGTGTAACTGTTGGGTTGACGGAGAGTCATGATTGTCAGAGGTGTAACTGAGTGAGCGAGGTGGTATTGATGTACGCCACAGTTCCAACCATTCTGTTGTATCGGTCTGTCGTTCGCATCTGTTGTATTGATATGCCGAGTTGAACTTTAGTTGAGGTAGGGGCATTGGTATACGTATTTTGAATCCAATCAGAAATCGTGTCTCTAGTCTGTCAAGTACCAGACGGTTAAATTTCATTTCTACCTGGAAACAATAGAACTGTAGTTGCGGTAGTACATATATCAGTCATATTTAACAGTATTATTCATTATCTGTCGGAATTCCGGTTTAGAACTGATCCTCAGCAACCAATGTTTGTCGTAAGAGCGACCAAATCAATCGCATAGTCAGTCTTGGTACATTCGTTGATTGGCGTGGCTCCATTCTTTACAGTCCACAGACATATACCTGACATACTGCTATACTGAGTATGGCGGTAAAGAATAAACAAATATTATAAATATCAGAATAATAGGTATTTTATATATCATCTAACATTGCTCAATGCGCATAGGACCACCCTTCGAACGTTTCGGTATGTAAATTGTCAGTTTATACATACAACATATACTACCTCTGATTTCTGTTCAGATGGGAACTGTATAAAATCACGCGATTCGTCATAGTAAGCAGGGCGAACCGCCGATTAAGTCTCGCATTCTGGCTCTTTGAAATTCTTTCTCCGCCTCAATGGTGATCATGATAGCTTTTATAGCGTTTCTACATCGGTCCTGCCTCACTTTGAGTGGGTGACTTTTGTTTTACGCCGCTTTTAGCAATATTCAAGCAACATCACGGCGGGGGAAACCAGAAATGGGCTTCACACATTGTACCCATGTCAGGAATCGAACCCGGATCTTCGGTGTGACGAACGAACGCTTTAACCACTACGCTACCAGCCCACCCCGTCTCACAGGTCATAGAACAGGGGGGGGGGGGGGGGGGGGATAGATGATCTGATCTGTCAAACTAAACGCGAATCCATTGAGCGAGGCAACAACAACATCATCATAATTATCATCATCATCATAGTCATAATAAAAAATAATTTTGTATCACAACGAACATGTATTAGCGAATGGATACAACGTGGTACAAAAATGCACATTTTAATTTATTACACAGACGTCTTGTATCAACTGAAAGGCAGAAGCACGGATTAGCTCAAGTAGTTTACAAGTGTCTTCCCACAAAAAAGGCTACACGAAACCAGATGTTATGAGCCAAAATAATATTTTCGACATGAGGGAAATTATTCGACCCATTGAAACATAAATAGTTTTACATCACTGTGAAATAGCATGAAACAACTTAAGAATCCTTTCAAATAAGAGCGAGCGCGAGCATTTTATTGAATTTCGTCTTTCTGAGTTTAAAGCAATACAGCACATCACATAACCTCTCTAAATGCACTGTTCAACATCAGAGATTGCAGAGTGGCTACGGGTCGAATATATCAAAGTCTTAAGACAAGCTGTGTCACTGTCAGATCAGCCTGCCAATGCCATAAAGAAGGCGGTTGCAACGTGAACGGCAAACGGGGCATCGTGTACGACACTTTACAACGACTTGCTTAATGGAGCGATGACAATCTATACAAGTGTCGCTGTAAACCACCCATCATCTGTGAGTGAGTGAGTAATTGAAGGGCCAAACTCGATGCTGTTGAAGACAAGTTGATTTTTACAGCCATCTGACTTATAGAACCTCGAGCAGGGGGTCGATTCCGGCACTTGAAAGACGGGGCACAGGCAGCGAAATTAAAGAAGGGGAATTTAGTTAGAGGTTTAACTTGAGGAAATGCGTAAATTAAATTTTGATTTGCTGTTTGCCGAAATTAAGCGTGTACATCTTCTCCATGCTCCGGGTTGTGATAAAGTGGTTTTAGTTGATGTTATGGAGTCTAAGGGGAGATAATTCACTTTGATCGTTCGCTTAGATACCCAGCCGTATGTAATTAAGTGCATGTATTTTGTAATAGCCTTTAAATCCCCTCCCTGCGTTCTCTAATAGTTTGCTTGGAACTCGCTCGATTGCCTTCGGCCTGTTCAACCTTCTTGGGTGTTAGGTTTATCAAGAACTTAGACTTTCAAACTTTCAAGGGGGTCGAGGAAACGTTCAATATTGTTAAATCATCCACAGATCAGCTTTGCTATCGATCTGAGTATAACTTTTAGTCAGTTTTATCATCAAACAAATCTCCTAATTTAAGAGTTTCAGATGTGTAATGGCTATGAAATGCATGAATTGATTGATATGAAACAGAGAAAACGTTTGAATTTTTCAAGTTTATTTTCAATTTCCAATGGGTCTCAGCTTTGATGGGATGGAGTTAGATAAAGGAGGAAAAAATAGGATATTGTACATGAACTGTCTAATGACTTGATATTGGAAAATAGAAATAGCCTATTAAAACTTGCTAAGATGAGAATAATGAAATTCTGATTTTTACGTATTGTAATTTATTATGAATTCTCCAACCTAATGATACCCATGATAGTCCTTCAGACGAATTAACAATCAGGATAAAGCTGAAAGAACGCATTAGTATCGCATAGAGATATGCGTCTCCATAACTCTCGCAACCAATTAAACGTAAATGTCGTGCCTGTTTCAGACTATTTAATCCCGAGAATTAGGTTTCAGTTCTTGACGTACCAGGAAGGGCCGCTATGCCTCCAAGTTTATACACTGGACGATAACTAATTGGAAAAAATCGTAAAATATTTTTTTATGTTATTTAAACGCATAAATATCCTCTTTCAAAACGCTAGTTATATATTAAGTCACCCTGCAATGCATGTCACCACCGACTACATAATGCAGCCCAAAGCTATACAATGCATTTTAACGCTTTCATTATCTAGAAAAAGCGAGGAGATCATTCGACTCTTGGAATGATGTCGGTCGCGCCATACATTGAATGAGCGTCTATTCCATGTTAATTTAAAGCTTGTAAATTGGGCTTTTTGGTCCAGTGATACGAACGTGAAATAGATCTGTTAATTATCACATATACGCGTTTGTTTAGGCGATCATGGTATCTGTATTAGTGTGTTAACGTTTATTAAGTATTACGCCAGAAACCTATGATTGTGGGTTCGAATCCCGGTTCGCCCCGATTATGTTTCTAGGTTTGTCAGCACCATACCCGTGTTCGTGGGTTTCACCGAAGTGGTAAACGTCTGAGACCTGCATCACTTCGGGCTTTCCTCCCATATTAAGCTGACACGCCGCGATATAACTGTAATACTGTTAAAAGTGGCGTTAAACCCAACTCACTCACTCACTTATCAAGTATCATTTACTGTAATGCACAGTGGCCACGCAGGAATATATGCTTGTACCATAGTTTGTTTGTCTGTTGTTTAACGCCGCACTCAGCAATAGTCCAGCAATATGACGGCGGTCTGTAAATAATTGAGTCTGGACCATACAATCCAGTGACATCATGAGCATCGATCTACGCAATTGGGATACGATGACGTGCATCAACCAAGTCAGAAAGCCTGACCACCCGATCCCGTTAGTCGCCTCTTACAACAGGTGTAGTCGCCTCTTACAGTAAGCATGGATTACTGAAGACCTATTCTCTCTCCGGATCTTTACGTGTATTTAAAGCAGGTCGATTTTCTTAGTTAAAAATAATAAAATTACCATAATGAAAAAAACGAGATGTTATCATAATATTTTGTATGTTTGTTAACGCCGCACTCAGCACTATGCGAGTTGAAAGACGGCGGTATTTCTATGTTATGTAAACACCAACTTTAATAAGTTTCAATTACTATTCAACCACCTATAAATCGATGAAATATAAGTCCCACATTTCAAAACAATATTTATGCAATTTATATTGTCTATATTCCCATCCTCTGTTTTATCAGAAAGTACTATAAAGTATAACTTAAAAAGCCGTTTACTGCTACACATGTGCACTGCAACAATTGTTTGTTATATGTATCCATGTACCACAGTGAATGGGCTTGCGAAATAAACGTTTATTGATTGAACACTAACGACAGTCTAGACAATGCGACAACTTTATATTCATTGAGTGAGTTTGGTCTAAAGCCGCTTTTTCAGTTTAACGGTATTTCAGTTATATCACGGCTATAGCGGTCAAGTAACGGTTAAGACGAGATTCCGTCATTACAACTTCTAAACATGATCATATAACTCCTAAATAACGGAAGGAAATAATTGTCACTTGAGCTAAAATGTCATTAATCATAACAGGGTTTTTTCTGTCCAAAAATACATGCACTTGTTAAACATATCTTGCTGAAGTACATGAGTTTTCCACCTACCTTCTAAAAGCTTCATCTGTGATAGCCATCGAGTAAATATATGTTTATGTAAATGCACAAGATCCTAGTAATCAAGCGTTTTCCTCGCACTCTGGTTCATTATGACATCCATTATTCACCGCGGCGGGTAACACACCATATATTTTCTAAACAACATCCGTTCCCGGAGCATAACGGTACCACTAGCTATATAATGACAAACCATAGAACCATTAAAAACAATTAATATGCCTCACAGATCTGACATCTGGACGAAAAGGGGGTAGTGAGTAACGCAATTATCAGGCTAATGAACGTACGGTTTCAGAGGCTGCTTGACATTTGTCTCATGCACTTGGCGACCACCTGCAGACACTGCGTGAATAACACATAGTAAATTATTCATGCTTAATTACATGTAATATACACCGATGGTGATAACTAGCAAATAGGATTAATTCTTGTGTGTAAAGGTTCATTCGTGATTAATTAACGCACGTGGATCTCGGCTTTGACGACGTAAGAAAATGTATTGACGGTTACTTTCACGGTGTTACCCCTAAAAACCTGTTACTCACATGAAGGCTTACGTTCATTACTTTCACACATGAAGACCTAACTGATTCAACGGTGTAACTCACATGAAGACCTTCTTATCTTCCATTACGTACGGGAAGACCTAGCTGATTCAACGGTGTAACTCACATGAAGACCTTCTTATCTTCCATTACTTACGGGAAGACCTAGTTGATTCAACGGTGTAACTCACATGAAGACCTTCTTATCTTAAATTACGCACGGGAAGACCTAGCTGATTCAACGGTGTTACTCACATGAAGACCTTCTTATCTTCCATTACGTACGGGAAGACCTAGCTGATTCAATGATGTAATTCAAAGACCAACTTATCTTCCAATACTGAAGTGAAGACCTAGCTGATTCAATGGTGTAACTCAAAGACCAACTAATCTTCCAGTACTCACTTGAAGACCTAGCTGATTTAATGATGTAACTCAAAGACCAACTAATCTTCCAATACTCAATTAAAGACCTAGCTGATTCAATGATGTAACTCAAAGACCAACTAATCTTCCAGTACTCACTTGAATACCTAGCTGATTCAATGGTGTAACTCAAAGACCAACTAATCTTCCAGTACTCACTTGAATACCTAGCTGATTCAATGGTGTAACTCAAAGACCAATTTATCTTCCAATACTCACTTGAAGACCTAGCTGATTCAATGATGTAACTCAAAGGCCAACTTATTTTCCAATTCTGAAGTGAAGACCTAGCTGATTCAATGATGTAATTCAAAGACCAACTTATCTTCCAATACTCACTTAAAGACCTAGCTGATTCAATGATGTAACTCAAAGGCCAACTTATTTTCCAATACTGAAGTGAAGACCTAGCTGATTCAATGATGTAATTCAAAGACCAACTTATCTTCCAATACTGAAGTGAAGACCTAGTTGATTCAATGATGTAACTCAAAGACCAACTAATCTTCCAATACTCACTTAAAGACCTAGCTGATTCAATGATGTAACTCAAAGGCCAACTTATTTTCCAATACTGAAGTGAAGACCTAGCTGATTCAATGATGTAATTCAAAGACCAACTTATCTTCCAATACTGAAGTGAAGATCTAGCTGATTCAATGGTGTAACTCAAAGGCCAACTTATTGTCCAATACTGAAGTGAAGACCTAGTTGATTTAATGATGTAACTCAAAGACCAACTAATCTTCCAGTACTCACTTGAATACCTAGCTGATTCAATGGTGTAACTCAAAGACCAATTTATCTTCCAATACTCACTTGAAGACCTAGCTGATTCAATGATGTAACTCAAAGGCCAACTTATTTTCCAATTCTGAAGTGAAGACCTAGCTGATTCAATGATGTAATTCAAAGACCAACTAATCTTCCAGTACTCACTTAAAGACCTAGCTGATTCAATGATGTAACTCAAAGACCAACAAATCTTCCAATACTCACTTAAAGACATAGCTGATTCAATGATGTAACTCAAAGACCAACTTATCTTCCAATACTCACTTGAAGACCTAGCTGATTTAATGATGTTACACACATGAAGACCAAATTTATATTACGTGAAGACCTAAGCGATTCAGAGATGGTACTCATGAGAAGACCTACATTCCTATTACTCATGATCACGCGAAGGTTCAGCTGCTCTCACGGTGGTACTCACATGAAGACCTACATTCCCTCCATTACTCCATACGTGATCATCTAGCTGCTTCCATGATTTAACATGAAGACAAACCTTCAGATTATCCTGAACCTTTAACTTTTCTGAATACATACGTTCCTGATATTCGCAAAAAGAGCTTTGATGATAGGCCGTCTATGAAGACCTTCTTTCATGATGATGCTTATGTGAAGACTTACTTTCCTGATAATATTTCTGTTAAGACCCACATTGATCATAGTGCATCAGTAAAGACCTGCAACTGTGGTAATTCGGGCATTTCAGACTCCAGAATTGTCAAAGTGAGCCCGATAACTAGTGGCAGACTCATTACTTTGCCTCGAGATCGTGTTCCACGAGAGCATTTATAACGTGATTCCTTTGTTTAAGGACTGGAAGTTACATAACGAGGTACCTTTGCTTAAAGGATGAAGAAACTTAACGAGACATTCATGGTTGAATAGTCTATAGATTTACATGCATCGCCTAAAGATAACATATTCCCTCCCACGTGTCTAATGAAGCTGTTCCACATTTTATCTGAAGTAATGTAATTTGTCCGCATTGTTATAAAGTGTATGCTTGTTATGTTTTGTGTTGTAAATGGGACTATTCCTTGTCATTAGTAGATGAACCTTTCATAGGTTTACGATAACACAGCATAAGCAATATTGCTACACCGAAGTACCTCCGCCCGAGGGAAAGTCATGGCAACTGTTTATACAAGCAGGCGAGCAGCATCTTCTCATTATATGAGACAGCCAGATATTATACAACGTCACTTTCCTCTTGTTCAGCATGAGCACTGTAGTTGGTACGATGTATGAAGAAAAGACTTTGAGCGCGGAGAACGAGTTATGAATGACATCTGAGCATGTTTCAGTAGTGTGATTGTGTTAGTTCCACTAACGCTGCTGGCGCCTTTATTTCAAGGCAAAATAAATGGAACGTTCAACTCACATACCTTAAACCTTGTGGAAATTTCAACCAAAATAGGAACGTAAGTTGTGAATATGCCAACACTTGATCTGCAACCACACACCCACACGCCGTCACATCCACACGCACACACATTCATCGGACTTTTAGCGCTACGCCTTTTCCCTCATCACTCCCTGGGTGACACCCACTCTGCTCACGTTATCAAATTGGCCAACGCCTCACCTCGCCGCGTCCTCCACCCTCAACCAACAAGCTCCTCCCGACCCGACCCAGCGTCCAGATTCAACTCCTCCCTACCCGACCCAGCGTCCAGATTCAACCACCCCCCTTCACCCTTCTGCTTTGATGATCAGTCCCGTCACTTAGATCGATGCTGGCCAAATGAAGGACAACAACGTGCTGGGCCTCCGTGTTAACCGTGTAATGAGTTGAGGCTTACCATCGACAGTTGAGTTTGCTTCTCTGTCGATGATTGATTTGGGAAGCTTAGCGCTACGATAGGTGAACTATACCCATTTATCTTTATAAATCTGCTGACAAGTATTTAAACAAATGTTTCAATTGGCGAGACACCGTGTTGTCAGACAAACAAGGGGATTTGCAACCAAATTAACTCCACAGCAGTGCTTGCACCAAGATGAATCTGGTGAGCATAAACCGGTTTTCTGATTTTGCGCCCATCGGGTTGTGCGCTTATATAGACAAGAGCGCCTTTGTGCCGAACTCCCCGAAATGTGGTTTAGTGCATAGAACACGATTATTATAAATATGTACTGATTACAATAAAAAATGCAGCAAGGAGGGTTTGGGTGAACCTGGCACAGTCAGGCTGGTTAGGCTCATCATCAGCTCAGGGCCCTTGCCCCCTCTACACGCACCCGACCCGTGACGATTCCGGGGTAGAACAGGTCTTCAGCAACCCTTGCTTGCCGTAAAAGGTGACTATGCTTGTCGTAAAAGGCGACTAACGGGATCGGGTGGTCAGGCTCGCTGACTTGGTTGATGCATGTCATCGATCCCAATTGCGTGGATCGATGCTCATGATGTTAATCACTGGATTGTCTGGTCCAGACTCGATTATTTACAGACCGCCGTCATATAGCTGTAATATTGCTGAGTGCGGCGTTAAACAACAAATCAACATCTACACACACCCGTAGGTTTGGTACCTCCCCAACACTGCAGCCTTCTACATTACTCAGGGACAGAAAATTCAATGATATAAATGATTTCATTGGATTTATCAAAAAGGACAAGATATATATATATATATATATATATATATATATATATATATATATATATATATATTCTGGGTCGTACTATGTATCATCATCATCATCATGATTATTATTATTATCATTATTATTATTATTATTATTATTATTATTATTATTATAATACACAGATTAAAATAAAAATGCAGCAAGACTGAGTCTTCGCTGATTTGATATGGCACTTATATTGGCTGACAATCATTTCTGAATCAGCAACAACATCAACATTATAATTGACTTTGGCTCGTTCAAGAAAACTTTGGAATGTCTTACCAAAATATCTGTTTACCAAAATGTGGGCGTTTTAAAGTAGAGATATAAATAGTTCGATTTCTTTATTGGCTTAAATCCCCCCCCTGCTCTTGGTAGATATGTGATGACAAATAAACGTTGATACTTTACAAGACTAATGTCTTACAAGTCTTACAACTTGTGAAGTGTGGGTAATTATATTGGCTAATATTTGGAAATGGTTCAATAGACGTTGTGGGTATTCACGACGATATCAGAATCAGCAATAATGCCGTCTATCTACAACCTAGCTGCTACCCTCATGAAATATACATGTGGAAGATCTACAAGAATAGAAAATTGAGATTAAGGAATTTCCGCTTCGATGATTTTCGTTCTTGTTATTGAAAGTATTTCTTATTCAGGAATCCCAAAGGAATCATAAAGAAGTCGACTCTGCAGCCCATTTATTCAAGATTTCGTAAAGAATCGGACAACGGTTCTTTATCATGATAGTATTCTCACTGTCGCTTCCCAGCTAATACTTCACCCATATCATGTATTGTGAGGAGCCACTAAACCAGTGAAGTGGATGGATATGCTTCATCACCGATCCAATTGATACTTTGCATTCTCTAGAGTAAAAGTGAAAGGAGTATTTGTCACGCATTGGACAGCCACATGGTATGTGTTTCAAGTCGATGCCGTGTTATTTGCTGACACAAAGCGATCACAGAGGCGTAGGCTTCCGCAACAGCCACAAAAGCCTTATGCCAATTGCCAGGGAAACGTGGAGCCCGCCTCACAGAACTGTGGATGGATAAAAGAGTTGGGGAAGCATTGCTTCCCAGCGTTTTTATTCGAACATGCCGTAATTGGTTTTCTTAGTGTCATTGAGTGTAAATATGGTACTTGGTGAGTGAGTTTAACACGGTTTGGAACAGTATTTTCATTGTGTATGGGTGGTGATTTTAAGAAGCACGTTGTCGGATAGTTTGATAATGCACCTCTGGAACGGGAGTGGGTGTCTGAGAGATGGTCATTAGATATTGTTAGACTGGTTTTTAGACATAAAGACACAGACAGATACAGATAGATAGTCGTGCTCAAGAGTATCATTCTTCCAGCATGGCACAACGTTGTACCCAAGAGTATCACATTCTTTCAGAATGGCACAACATCATACCCATAAGTATAGCATTCTTTAAGCATGGTACAACGTTGTACTCAAGAGTATTCCATTCTTTCAGCAAGGTACAACATCATACCCATGAGTATAGCATTCTTTAAGCATGGTACAACGTTGTCCCCAAGAGTATCCCATTCTTTCAGCATGGTACAACGTTGTCCTCAAGAGTATGACTCTCTTTGGGCATGGTACAATATCATACTCGAGAGTACAACCAAGAGTGATACTCTCATGGTAATACTCTCATGGTACAACGTCGTGCAGTGCAAGTTGACAATGGTCACGTACGTTGACATCGTTAGTGAAATCAACGCGCATAGACACGGTGTGTTCACACCGGGGGTCATAATCGGTGTGATTCCGAGGACCCGGCAAGAGGATCCTGGCATCGTGAAGTACTGCAGCCGCACACGGCGAGTTGCTGTACATAAGACCACCAGCCTACTCGTGCCACGATCTTGTGTGACACAGAAAAAGAAAGGCTACGAATGTAGTTCGTGTGGGCGTGCACTTCACGTTTTAGACTCAATAAGATATTAACCTTGTTTACATAAAATTGATTGAAAGGAAATATAATTTGTGTGTTATCATATAACCGTGGAGACAAAGTAGCGTTCCTAGACCAAGCGTAGCCAAGAAGACTTATGGCATCGTTGGTGCAGTTTTCTTGAAATACGACTGTAGGGCTAATGGCCTTAGTGGACACAGACATTCAAACATCACTTTACTCTGCTAACTCAAGATTTATGATCTAGATCAATCAGTGATCACCCTAATTACATACAGGCTATGCTTCCTTCTCACCAGGCACTAATTAAAACGTCTAGACTGATACTCACAGTGAACAACAGACCATAGAGTCTGTTCCTCTTAGGGGCCGACAATTTCATATGGAAGGGTGGGGAGGGGACTGCTTTGGTTTTTTGTGGAGACAATAATTTGTCCCAAAATATTCTGGACCAGCTGGACATTAAACAGGCACCATTTATAAGTATGGTACAACGCCGAACGCAAGAATGATGCAGGACGTTTTTACCACTTCAGTGATAAATGCTGAATCTGGGTCTCGTAATCATGAAATTCGTATCCAGGCACTGCTAAGGGACGCAACACTATGCAGCGAATTGCATCTCCTTAGAACCATATTCCGCAGTGCCACTCATATGGGAAAAAACATCCAAGTGGAAATTCGTCTAAATAACGAACCGAGTACACTTAAATGCCTAAGACCCTCCGCGGGTAGCTGCTGTCTAAGTGTTGGCGGTAAAGAGATCAAACCGTACGTTCACCGCAGTGCGTAACCCTGCCCCACAGTCATACGTATATAATTCGTCCTAGTAACCATTCCTTTAATGTGTTATAGACTAACTGACTGCTATTTACATTCCCATTGCCACTCATTTGCTGAAATATAGCACTGCATCATGGGTACGTTTTGGACGTAATAGCTCAATTCCTTCTCCGCAAATCGCTGGTCTATTACCAAACCTTAACCGCGCCATTGAGTGCAAGCCTCGGACCTCTTCTCCCTCCCTAGACTGGCCGTAGAGGAGGGACGTCATAGCGGCAGATAAACACGGGCACTCTCATTACCAAGGAAACCTAACTTCAATAGATGGCTGTTTTTCCCGAAATTGTTAATATCCGCATGTTAGTATTGCCAAGGAGTTGAGTAAACGGTTGCTGGATCCAGCTTACATGGCTATATTGTCTTCTGCACAAACAGAACACAATTATCGTTAGAGAAAATCGATTGATATTCGTTCTCAAACAAGCATGCACAGAGAGATAGAATATATGTGAGCAGTTCATTGCAACTTAATAAACCACAGCGCTGCTTCCTATAGAACTGATGGCGTTTGACATGAAGTTCGCACAATAATGCACCACTACTATGTTACGGAGAACCATGCTTCTGGAGAACCATGCTTCTTTTGACAGCTGAGCGGTATTCCCCAGACATGATTTAGTTCAGAGGACAATCCTCGTCTTGAAAACCTTGTTGAACAATGACGAAATAATATTGCACGATTCACTGTGAGTTAGTTCCATGTATTTAAATATCACAAAGCAAAACATGAACCATTAGGGTTCGAATTCACGACAGAACAGCCAGCCTTTAAAGCAGCTTTAATTTCAACCAGTTATGGAAACGTACAACTTCATAGATAATATATCCTTCATAAATTGTTTTCTTTATACATTATATCCTTCAAAAACTGTTACCTATATTCAATAAATCCTTCATATAAACTGTTACCCATATATAACATATCTACAAACCAGTCATTCTTCCCGTCAACCAACCCATCTCTCTGTATTGCAATCATGCGATAAACGGCGATAATTAATGCCAACAAATCGATAAATCGATGTACGCCATTGCCTTTCTGTGAATTGACATGCTGTGTTGTATATAACAACATTCATGCTCTTCGCATCCATTCCTTTCAAACAATATACACTGTACTCTCAAAGTTCGCGGAATGTATTATGACCCGTAAAGATGCCTGCATCTATAGACCCACGACAGCCCATGTTTGCAGAATCCATGTGTTTTGTGCAAGCCGAGCCATCGCTACACCATCAATAAATGCATTGTGACTGGAGTATTATGCGTTCTGTGACAAAGGAATCAGCCGCGACCGATCAACCCGCTTCATTAACATAGTACCTTATAACAAGTGATGCCCACACACTGTCATGAAAAATGAATTAGATGTCTCTGTAGGAATCTTTACTGATGAAATTCGTTTTTCCGTGCATGCATACTGATGACGTATTGCAGCGCATTGCATAGTGTGTCAACTGAACAGGTTACTGTGGGATCAGCAGGATGTACATGTAGTCTTGTCATGTCATACTTCCTGTTTTAACTGTTTCCTATATACAATATATGGTTCATAAACTGTTTCCTATATACAATATATGGTTCATAAACTGTTTCCTATATACAATATATGGTTCATAAACTGCTTCCTGTATACAATATATCCTTTTTTCGTATACGCAATGCACCTTCATAAACTGTTTAATATATATAATGCACCCTTTATAAAATAATTGTTGTATACAATACAATGTTTCCTTCATATAAGGGGCGGTCGGTTAGCCTAGTGGTTAAAGCGTTCGCTCGTCACGCCGAATACCCGGGTTCGATTCCCGACATGGGTACAATTTCTGGTGTCCCCCGACGTGATATTGCTTGGATATTGCTAAAATCGGCGTACAATCCAACTCACTCACTCACTCCTATACATATATATATATATATAAGCATATCCTGAATACGCTGTTTCCTTGGACAATATATGCGTTTATAAATTGTTTACTATTATATAACATACACTTCATAATGTTTTTCCTATATACAAGGGCGGTCGGGTAGCCTAGTGGTTAAAGCGTTCGCTCGTCACGGCGAAGACCCGAGTTCGATTCCCGACATGGGTACAATGGGTGAAGCCCATTTCTGGTGTCCCCCGCCGTGATATTGCTGGAATATTGCTTAAAGCGGCGTAAAACCAAACTTACTCACTCACTCCTATATACAAGCATATCCTCAATACGTTGTTTCCTATAGACAATATATGCATCATAAATTGTTTCCGCTTATGCAATATACACACATCATAATCTGTTACCAACACACAATATATCCTTTATACCATGTTTCCTACATACAATGTGTCCTGCATACACTGTTTCCTACACACAATATATCCTTTATACACTGTTTCCTACATACAGTGTGTCCTGCATACACTGTTTCCTACACACAATATATCCATTATACAGTTTCCTACATACAATGTGTCCTGCATACACTGTTTCCTACACACAATATGTCCTGCATACCCTGTTTCCTACACACAATATATCCTTTATACACTGTTTCCTACATACAATGTGTCCTGCATATACTGTTTCCTACAGACAATATGTCCTGCATACACTGTTTCCTATAGACAATATGTCCTGCATACCCTGTTTCCTACACACAATATATCCTTTATACACTGTTTCCTACAGACAATGTGTCCTGCATACACTGTTTCCTACACACAATATATCCTTTATACCATGTTTCCTACATACAATGTGTCCTGCATACACTGTTTCCTACACACAATATATCCTTTATACACTGTTTCCTACATACAGTGTGTCCTGCATACACTGTTTCCTACACACAATATATCCATTATACAGTTTCCTACATACAATGTGTCCTGCATACACTGTTTCCTACACACAATATGTCCTGCATACCCTGTTTCCTACACACAATATATCCTTTATACACTGTTTCCTACATACAATGTGTCCTGCATATACTGTTTCCTACAGACAATATGTCCTGCATACACTGTTTCCTATAGACAATATGTCCTGCATACCCTGTTTCCTACACACAATATATCCTTTATACACTGTTTCCTACAGACAATGTGTCCTGCATATACTGTTTCCTACACACAATATATCCTGCATTCACTGTTACCTGCACACAATATATCCTGCATACACTGTTTCCTACAGACAATATATCCATTATACACTGTTTCCTACATACAATGTGTCCTGCATACACTGTTTCCTACAGGTAATATGTCCTGCATACACTGTTTCCTACAGACAATATGTCCTGCATACACTGTTTCCTACAGACAATATATCCATTATACACTGTTTCCTACATACAATGTGTCCTGCATACACTGTTTCCTACACACAATATATCCTGCATTCACTGTTACCTGCACACAATATATCCTGCATACACTGTTTCCTACACACAATATGTCCTTCATGCATAGTGTGTCTGCCCTAACCAAATGTAAATGTCGCACATCCACCAGTTATCTGTGTCTATTGGCAAGGCCACGACGACCCATGAAATGCCACTAAGTCATTTTACGACACCACGTATGGCTCAATTGTGAGTGCCATGTTAGTGCACAGAGTTTCCGGTTCTGTTCCTCAGCTCCCACGTTGACACGGCTGTCCGTTTTATATCCTTTGATCATTACTTCATCGAGACAATGCAAATTCAAGCGGCAAGACGAATGTGACACGGCCTAGCGCCCTAATGGTGATTAATACCTCAGTTCCTTCAACAGACCTGCAATTTTAATATCAAACGCACCGGGTTTGGCCGTTGATGTGGAGTGGCTTTTGCAAAAAGTACAAGCTATTCCTCGTAAACACCTCACAACAATCAAGCTATGGAATCCGAGCAGGCATGCGCCTCTAATTGCGTATTTTCAACTTCGTGGGCGCAAATAAAGGTGACCATGTCAATTACGCACATTACCCGCTTTGAACAATGATCACCATCCAAACAAGCCTAGCATCGAACAAGTCGCAGTCTCAAGTCAATATTCGACATTCTTTCGGAATAAATTACCATAAAAAGTGCATAAATTCCTTCAGAGTGACACATATGGAAATAGTCCTTTGACAAGCGGCATATGGTACTCGTGATGCAAGCGACATTTCATTGCATGTGTTCACGACAATCACTGGTTTATTGAGCTCCTATTCATAGTTCGACAAAACTGAAATGGTGCATTAAAATTTACTCGATAATACGTATGAAATTTCCTATATGTTAATCGCAAAGCAACAGTCTGTTCACTGTGTTCGACCTAATAAATTTGAACAATAAATTATTCTGCCAACAGTTCGTACAAACATGTGATAATGATGTGACAGTCAAACCTAGCCATAAACATACTGCCACTATAGTTTACCGAATGATCATAAATTCTAAGCAGTTGTGATCACAATACTGACGGATTTACCGTTAGAATTCAAATTCAATTTGCAACATCGGGTCAACTTGAATATGATTGATTTCGTCCTCTGTCGTTATGCGTCATACACATCACATGGGGAGTTTCATTTTCAATTTCAGTGTGAATTTCCGTTGACCTAAAGACCAAGGACTGTCACAGATAACAGTTTATCCAAACCTAGGTCATAAAGTTGAAAGACACAATGTTTTATTTTGAATACATTACTTTAAGTCAAGATATATATGCAAAGTCTGGCGGGTGAGTGAGTGAGTGAGTGAGTGACTAATACCACAGCGAGGGACACCAGGGTTGGGCTTCCCACATTGCCCCCCATGTGGGGAATTGAACCCGGCCTTTGCAGTGACGGGCGAACGCTTTGTCCTCTCGGCTACCACACCGCCCGGCGGGACATCATGTCCCTTTCACAAGATGGCGTCACCACAAGGTCATATGACTGCTTAACAATTGGCATTCTTACTCTCCCTATTCAAAGCACATCTGTGTAGTATTGGATAAAAATTGTAAAAAAATAAAAGCCGTTGAACTGGAATAAAGCCAAATACTTTTGAGTTTATAATATGATTTAACCTTGTTAAATTAAACATCGATTTTAATTACATTTTCTCACCTGACCTATTGTTGGCTAAAAGTACAGCTGCACACGTGCACAGCTTCTGCAACCATGTGCATCATGTCTGCCCCACCCATACTCCCATTCTGTATACTCACTACAACATCTGATACCCATACTACGAATGATGTAACTGCTACCTCTACATCTGCTGCTGCTACTACTCCTACTGCCATTGTTGTGCCTGTATTTACTACTGTTTGCCGCTCATGTCATTACTACTACTACTACTACTACTACTACTACTACTACTACTACTACTACTACTACTACTACAAACACTACCACTAAAACTACCATCCCCACTACTGCTAAAACTACGAATATTACTGCTGCTACTACCTCTACTACTACTACTACTACTACTACTACTACTACTACTACTACTACTACTAAAACTACCACCCCGCAAATAGTACTGTTACCAATATTACCGCTACTACCACCACAACTTCTACTACTACCACTACTACTACCACCAAAGCCACCCAACAAAACCACCACCATCACCAATACTACACTCCTGTCACCACCATTACTACTAGTAATTCTACTGCTAATACTACTACAGTAAACTACGGTTATAATTATATAACGAACTCATGGGGACTACTAATTTTAGTTCGTTATAACCGTAGTTCGTTATAAGCATAAATACAGAATAACTACAGCAAATAGTCGGGACCAAATAAGTAAGTTCGTTATATCCGTCAGTTCGCTATAAGCGTGTTGGCTAAAACCGTAGTTTACTGTACATCTGCTGCAACTACTACCACCACCCCAACAACTTCTCCCACACAACTATTCCCAAGAATACTTCTGCAACTGCAATGTACTAATACTATAATTGGCAATAATAATAGTAATAATAATAATGATGATGATGATGATGATGAGGATGATGATGAGGATGAGGATGAGGATGAGGATGAGGATGATGATGATGATGAGGATGATGATGAGGATGAGGATGATGATGAGGATGATGATGAGGATGAGGATGAGGATGAGGATGATGATGAGGATGAGGATGAGGATGAGGATGAGGATGAGGATGAGGATGATGATGATGATAATAGTATATTTTTGAATATATTACTTCACGTGAGGCGTCTTATTGGTTGTTACATAGGTGTCAGTGTTAATACAAGTTTATGCAACCCTGAATCTGTTGACCGCGCACAGATACAATGTGCACCCCCATTAGGCGACATCAAGCGTTCACGTCTAAAATCGAGAGAGCTTTCAACGATTCAATAGCCGTCAATCCCCTTATGAGAATACGCGACGCGCGAGTGCAGCGAAATTAGCGAGTCACTTTTCAATGTAGTTCGAGACAAAAAAATCGCCCAACACCATGAGGCTAGCATGTGGACTAATGTCAGACACGTGATAAACACCGTCGGCATCTGTCTGTGCACCGTGGTGTGAGATTAGTTTCACATTATCACACTCAGTGTGTTTCCATTAGATTCACTCGACGCCGGGATTAACATGGAATCCTGACTATAATCTGTCTATAATCTGTCAATTTACGTAGCCAATTATAACATTGAGAATAACAGCTTACATCCTATATGTAGAAAGTGAAACGTCAACGACGGAGCAAAATCAGTCTCGATTATGTGCCGAAATAGATTCCATTGGTGGCAAAAGATACAAAAGAGGTAAAAAAGTGAGAATGGATCACTGAAAATCAGTGACGACACAGGTGTTCGAGAAATGGGTTCGCATGGCCTGCTCTACCTGTAGCACCCGCATATGTTTGTTGGTTTACGCCGCTCAGCTGTACTCCTGCCACACGACGGTGGCCAATCAATAACCGGCCAGACAATCCAGTGATGGAACAGACATTCTGGGGGACGTTCACTGATTTTGTGAAAGATAAAGATGATATGTTAATTTTGAATTATGTCTGCTGCATACAAGTGCAGAGATTCTGTTGCTTACAAGGTAACGAGAAGCACTTAAGATTCATATGGTTTGGCAACACGTTGGAGGTATATATAAAGAATGGATTGACTTCTAGTACATTATCACATCGTGTAGCGAGAACAAATGACACGTGAAACCGTTATTCCTACACATGAATGACAATCAACCTTTCTTGAAAATCACATCCGTGAAACCAGTTGAATAAATTATACAGCTCTTCTTTGAACTTTTGTACTCTCTCTCTCTCTCTCTCTCTCTCTCTCTCTCTCTCTCTCTCTCTCTCTCTCTCTATTTCTTTCTATCAATATACTCTATTCGCCTTCACAAATACACATTGTATCCGTGCAGTGCATTCGCGATACTGGATTCACACTCTTCACTATTCACACACTGCAGCATCAAACGTGGACATGCACAAGCACATCAAAGCACCATCAACAGCAACAGCTGTGTTGTTAACACATTTGAGATTTCCATTAACACTTCGCTCTTTGGCAAATATGATGTGTCATGAAACAAACAATATTGATACAACAACGTCGACGCCAGATAACAATCAGTCTGAATTATCTGCTGAAACAGATTTCACAGGACGTAGAAGGCAAAATAGTCATGGAAATTATATGAATGGATCCCTGAAAATCATTGATGACACCCGGTGTCAGATATAATGTGATCGGTCGGTTTTCACAATGTCTATTCCCAAGTCACATATATTTTCACGATATATTAATTTTGTTTTTTAAACAGAAACATAGTTACAAACTCATTTAATTTAATTAAATAGTCATCTAGTTACGTTATGCCACGATACGTTGTTTTCGTCATCATAAAATCACCATGGTAAAATCACAGTGTGATCAAGTGCAGGGCAGACCAATATACACCATATGTCATCCAATCCAAGATTATGTCATCTTCCATCAACAGCTGTCAGCATATGAAAAACTATTTATAGTACAAGATAGACACAATTTTATGGATAACAACTCCTTTAATACTGTGAAAAGCGACGTTTCGGTATAGATCCTTATACCGTTGTCAAGCAAGACTGAATGAGGGAGATAGTGGAGGTGGAGGATTAACAGTAGAGGATTAACAGTAGAGGATTAACAGTAACAACAATTGCATACATGAGTGGGATAACATTGGCAGGTGTTGACAACACCTACTATATATATTCTGTTCTATGTATATCTATACCGAAACGTCGCTTTTCACAGTATTAAAGGAGTTGTTATCCATTAAATTGTGTCTATCTTGTCATCCGTCAACTTCTAAGTAATGCCTATCAAACAATGTATTTATAGTACAGTCGTATTTATACACTTCCAATATGACATTTCGCTGCTCTTAATGAGCATTGACAAGACAGTGTATGTAAGAAGCTGAACTGACCAGACACGCATTGCTGTCCTGGAGTACAGAGTTTACGAGCCACCACTCATTCCCCTGACCGGGCAAGATGGCGAGGCGTCTCTTCATCATATGACGATGTACCAATGTACTTTAACGCTAGGGGTGGTGATAATAGTATCATACGAAAGAGGGGATACTAGAGATGGTGGTAATAGTATTATTCGACAGAAGGGATTCTTTAACATTTCATTGTCCATGGCATTGTTGTCCATAAATTGTGTCTACTCATCCGTCAACTTCTAAGTAATGCCTATCAAACAATTCAATTCATTGTCGTGTCAAAATGACACCGGCCACAAGATGATTAGGCAAAAACATGACATATGGTCAAGCAATTGTCCGTCCAGGTGAAGTTGCATCTCAGGTTAACTTAGTCAAATGCAATATGATGAAATGTTCAAATATTCATTAAGTCAGCAAGCATGGCACTTAAGGAAAATATGGTTTATATACATTACATTTGTGAGAGTGGTTTACATATACTAGAATGATTTATGTATAATCCAGAATGGTTTATCTACATAAGCTAGAATCGTGTCTAGCAAACGCTAGAATTGTTTATATACAAATGTTAGAATGATCGCTATATAAAGCGAAGGGTGGTGGGTTGCTCTAGGTTCTACTACACCAAATCAGTACCAGTTTAGCCTTCAGTGCAGATCGAGAGATATCTGCAGGCTGTGATTGGAGGATATTCTGTAAGATTTTTATGTCTTTCAAATGTACATCCATCTAGTTATTAAAACTGACCATGTTTTTCTATATTTAGTACTGTATTTTTCAACATGATGACTTATGCTGAATGTGACCACAGCTATTTTCAAGTTGGTGACATTTGGTGCAAAACTGGGGGTGGTGTGTTTAGCTTCCGGTACTCGGAAAAGGAGCTGGCTAAGCTAGTCATTTTTTATTTTTTTATTGCTGCTGTAAGGCCAAACTGTGCACACACGTACAGGTAATAGCTGTTGAATGCTTAGTTATTTAAAAAAAAAATATAACGTTGCTATAGAAGTCTATGGGAAAACATTTGGTTGTGTGTAACCTCTAGTGCTTAATGCGGCTTAAATAAACACTCCGCAGTAATCTGCATCGGGGACGATAACCGATGGGAGATCGAGAGAAGCTGCGTCACTTTGTAAGCAGAACTGTCAGCTTAGGTTTAAAATGTAGTATATTTAGCAAGTCCCCGTATTAATAATCTCACCTTTCTGATAATACTTTCATGTAGTGCACAATATTCAAATTACCAGTATTCAGGTTAACGGATGAGAAAGCAGCCTCGGGAATAGTCTCTGCAGGATGACCCATAGGCCGTTTAACCATTAAATATTCCCACGCGTTACATAAAAACACAGACCGATCATTCATTGATAATTCGTAGCTGGTCAGGGAATCATTTCCGTCAGGCATACATTAAACACGATGACCATGTATGCCTCGAGGCAACAATTGTGAATGAGACATCAATGAATGATATGAACAAATTTGAACTAGAATAGACTTAAAACAATGTAACAGATGACTGGATACACAATCATATAATTTTGAATCATTATCAATTTGGAGAGAGTTTGATCGAGGGTGAAATGTGATCATTTTCGACGTTGTCAGAGTGAGTGAGTATCGTTTTACGCCGGTGTACCATCGTTCCAGCATTATGACGGAGGAGGCACAGAAATGGCTACACACGTGGTGCCCGTGTGGGGAATCGAACACGGGTTCTCGGTGTGACGAGCGAGCACTGACCAGTGAAGACCCACCTTCCGCAACCCATGCTTGCCGTAATAGGCGACTTACGGGATCCAAGGCCGTAGTTAACTTTTTTTGACAGGGGTGGGGGTGGGTGGTGGTGGGGTGTGTGTGTGTGGGTGTGGGGGTGTGGATATGTGTGTGTGGGGGGGGGGGGGGATTGCAAATATTTGTATCACTTGTCCCCAACTTGATTAAAAAAAACACTGTTTTTCTATAAAAATAATCCAGGGGGGGGGGGGGGGGGGAGCAACTGCTTCCTCCCCCATCCCCCTGTCCCCCGGCTGGCTACGGCACTGCGGGTCGGATGTTCAGGCTCGCTGACATCGTTGATGCATGTTATCGTATCCCAATTGTGTGGATTGATGCTCATGATATCAATCACTGGATTGTCTGGTCCAGACTCGATTATTTTCAGACCGTCGCATACAGCTGGGATATTGCTGAGTGCGGCGTTAAACAACAAACAAACAAACAAAGTAAGAGACTACCCCGCTCCTTACGCCGTTTGAACAGAAATAGGGGCTGTTCAGTTTATTCATTCGTCAACACGTATTATAATCAACTGACTATTACGTAAACTCGAAACAGTCTAACTATAGCATAATACGTAGTTTTCTGTAGCAGACAGTAGGAAGTGTGTGAATATCACTTACCTAATCTCCACAGTTGTAGCCTCGGAAGGAAACCCACCGCAAATGTCCTGCAATCAAATCGGAAGAATTAGTGTTGATATTGACATGCATCGCACGTGGTCACGTAATGACATTGACACCACAACGCTAACGTTATGATTACTTGGAGCGGTATGTAAATTCCTGGTTATATGTACATGTAATCGATCGCGGCGTTAATGACCCTCAACCCCCATCCAGTTGGGAAGTTGGAAGCGATCACGGGCTGGTCGCGAGATGGTTGGATCAATGCTCAACAGCTCTCCTCTCACGAACACTATAGATTACCATTGTCAATTTCAGCTGGTGTGATTGACAGCTTGTGCACAGGTAGAAACAGGCGGAAAAGACCAACTGCAGTTTTCGTCAATATCAACAATGCTCCCAGCTGAAGCGGACATGATGAATGATGAATGCATATGCTTGTTACTTGTACGATAATGTCATGCTTTGCGTATTATGTGAGAAGTGATTTTTGTTACCCAACTGAAGATTGTTGTGTTTTTTTATGGTCTGACGACGATTAGCTGTCATTAATTACCTACTCTGTGACTCATATCACAACTTTGATTTGTTTAGGTTATATCAGCTGAGGCTGTACTGTAGCGACGTGGGGCCGACATCTTGGTATTGCGTACTATAATTTGATGACGTTTATTAGAGGGATAATTAAACGTCGATAAAATGTTATTGACGACGTGTGTTTCCACACGGGGAACATGTTTCATACAACGTGCTGATGGATTACAAAGTTGCACGGGAATAAAGCGGCAAAAACTGCTTGAGCTGGAAAACGGCCTCTATAATATGCTCCTCAACCTTTGCAATGAAAATTAGTAAGCACAGTGTGTATAATGTGGTAGCACTTAATTCTACATCATCACATGTGCTTATGATAAAGTGATTCACGTGAGTTCAATTAGTGATCGGTCGTTGCCATGGCGACAAGACGTTAAAAAAATAGATGTAACGGTAACTTTCGTCACGTGACTGAAAGGCTGCGATGGGTATCATGTACAGGATGATGGGATACACGCACGCTGTATGCAGAGTTCACTGATTAATGACCTCACAAATCACTAAATCTGTTACTGTTGGAATTTTGTTGAAACAATTGTGCCAGAAAATGCCAGACTACTGAAAACAATAATTGTCTGCCACACACACACACACACACACACACACACACACACACACACACACACACACACACACACACACATACATACATACATATATGTATATAAAATATATATTCGTGCTTGTCAAAACTCCTTTATCCACACAAGATTTTTCGCCGTTCAGCGGCTCTTCAGGTGTAATGAAAACTTTAACATACATTGTAGTCCTAGGCGACGCATAACAGTATATTTGTGGCGTCATAATGCCTATGATGTAACAGTGTAATACTTATACACCTTGTGAAATCACTTTTTTATCACGAATTGTTTTACATGTTTCAGCTTTCACACACACACACACAGGTACACACACGCACGCACGCACGCACGCACGCACGCACGCACGCACGCACGCACGCACACACACACACACACACACACACAGAGAAACTACGCACACATGCCCCCTCCCCACCCCAAACCCACGCCCAGTCCTTTACATGTGTATTTTGTAACATGTTGTATTTACAACGTCCTTGACTGAGTGATGGTGCTCATACTATTGATCACTAGTTTGCCTGATCCAAACCACATCCTGCCTAGCTGCAGCATCTACGGGATGTAGCTCATGCAGTGCATGCCGTGACGCAATACTTCTTTAACTCACTCACCCAACAGGTCATCGGTCCCTGGCTACAGTCATAACTCAACATAGATATACTGGAATTCCTCTCTGTATAATTTCACTTTCATGACAGATGAAACGTGCATCTCACAAATATGAAACAGTTTAGACATTTGCAATACAATTAAGGGAGGAACACCGTCACAAGCTTTAATCTTTCTGACAGCATACACATCAATTTAACACACGGATTCACAATATCTATTGAAATCAAGTTATCATTGATCACAAGTTTCCGACAACCAAGCAGCCATTTAAGGAGTAATTGTGCAGAGTATGGGCTATTTAAATAGACATTTGCAGGAGAACGCTACTCCGCGTTACTAAAGCTCCCTCTTCGGTAACCAATTATTCGCAAGATATTTTACCTCGGGTTTGTTTAATTCTGAAAGAGAAAATTATGATAATCGAATGGAGTGATTAATACGATCAATACCGAGGTATTTGCAGGTTATTTACACATGCAAATTTTAGGCATGCTTGAATAGGTGCTCGCCTGACCCGCTGGGATCTGCTTGCGAACTCTTGCGCAATTACGGCCTCAATTTTAACCAGCGACAATCTAACGAGTTTTCTGTGTGAAAATGTCATTATGCGTCGGTTGTGATTTAAATAACAGCAATTGACCCTGCCAAGCAGCCATGCTTTATAAATCTACCACACCTGAACCCAGACATAGACAACGGCTGAGGTATGAACCCCCAAAATAGACCAGTGAATAATCTTCCAATCTAAACTTCTGAAGTGGGTGAGTGAGTGAGTGAGTTGGTTATAACGCCGCTTCGAACAGTATTCCCGTCATATTAAGGCGTGTCAACGTCATATGTGAGGAAAGCCCGAATTGATGCAGGTCTGAGACGTTTACCACTTTGGTGAAACCAACGAGTACTGACATGGAGCTAACAAACCTAACTAGAAACACAATCGGGTCGAACCGGGATTCGAACCCATACACTTCTAAACTTTGGTTTCAATGATGATATTGATCCAATTAGCAATTAAGTACATATTATAAATAATCACATGCAATGATATTGAGAAAAACATTTCCACGTCCACAAGAAATATTTGCCAAAAATAGTCGACTACATAACTCCGACAATATTATGAGAACTATGAATCACTATCAAATAGTGGCGACACCTGGCGTCCGCGAAAAGGCGAGCGCACACGCTCCACCCGCATCAAACAAGCAAAGGCAGGTCAACCGCCCACCCGGAAAAAAACAGGAACACAAGTCAAAACAGGGCACCGCACCGAACACCACCCCCGTCATCGATGCACAAAATCCGTAAACGCCACCACACGTCCACCACAACAAAACCCCGAAAGGCCCATCGAGGCCCCAACGCTCCAACCCTGATCAAACAACGAGCAAGAAATGAACAATTGTGTCAGAAATCACCGGTGGAACGCGGATCTAAGTTGACACAGATCGTTATGGAGGACGCTGCTCGTGGGCTCGAATCACTGATTATCCATGGTGTGCCAGCACTATACTCAAGAGTCATGCGATTTACAAAAGTGGTCAACGTCATGACCTGCTTCCCTTCCTCCTGAAATAAACTGAAACGCTGAACATAGGGGAAATAATATTATTCAAAATGGCGTTGAACTCGTTCACATTCAACAGACTGTTGTAGCTTTATGATGTAAACGGTTGTGTGTTCATCTTCTCTATTCATTTATAATGAATGCCAGGAAAGAGAAACAAATCTTCGACGCTTAAAACACGTTTATTGTCATGATGCAAATTCCGACGACCAATGTGAAATAGTTCCCATTGACACACAAAGTCACAAATACTGCTACCACAAGGATTGTGTTCGTAGCACGATATAGAAGTTCACTGGCAAACCTGTGGTTGACATCATGTACAACGTCCCATTCCGTCGGGGTACGATGAGGTGCTGTGCCAGACCGCACATTCCATTTAGACCCGTGAAGATTCCGGGGTAGAATAGGTCTTCAGGAACCCATACTTGCCGTAAAAGGCGACTATGCTTGTCGTGAAAGGCGACTAACGGGATCGGGTGGTCTGGCTCGCTGACTTGTTTGATACATGTCATCGATCCCAATTGCGTGAATCGATGCTCATGATGTCAATCACTGGATTGTCTGGTCCAGACTCGATTATTTACAGACCGCCGTCATATAGCTGAAATATTGCTGAGTGCGGCGTTAAACAACAAACAAACAAAAAACAAAAAACATTCCATTTTGCCTTCGCGTACGACAATCATAGCATGCTGGGGACCTGATCATGTGTTACTCGTACGTTCACCTAGTCGTTTAGTTGGGTATCCTTTGTGTGTCAAAACACACCATCAATGTCATTGCCAAGGCTATTTAACCAAAACAAGAGCGGGATAACTTTATTGTTACGTGCGGATCAATCAAACGACGCCATCTCCCCTGACGTTGGTTGACGTTGATACGAAGCACAAGCCATCAAACGCCCTAATTTACAACAAGGCACGTACATAAGAAAGCTACATATTTTGCGTTGGTATGAATGGTGAAAGAAATAACAGGATCCTGCAATATAATATTGAAAGGCAAATTGAGTTTGATTCCATCACGTTTCGTGCTTTTGTTGACGTTATTATCGTCCACAACGTATGGCCCTAAGTGATGCTTTATGTTCGGTTCGTCTATTCTTTTTCTAATGAGAGTTGATGCCGGCAAACTTTATCGTCTTGAGTTGCCATAAAGAACACATTCTCCGCTGTGTACACGTTTTATCATTAAGATCACTGGGAAAAGGCCTTAGAGTTGCTGAAACTGACAATAAATAATACAGAAAGCTGACACAGTCGCGCGTTGAAAATATGCACTCGACGCGTCAAACTATACAGCATTCAGATTTTGAAGACGATTCAATGTCCGCTTTCGCTTCTGCTGGAACATTAATCTGCCTTGGTGTAAGATCAGCTAATTATGTCGTTTCTGGGGCATTTGCTTGCGCCTTGATCAAGCAGTGACCCCCTGACGGCTGTGATTAGAGTCTGATCGTGATAAAACGCATAGCTATTTTGAGATTGAAGATTATGATTGTTGGCATGCTAATCGTCAACCTTTTTTGTAAATTATTATCTAAATTCACTCTTATGACTCTGATAATGACGTTTCTTTTTGCGAATTTGTTGTTCGATAGTCTGTTTGATGCACACGAGCCCCAGGCTATTGCTTTCAGAAGTGATTGCTGTACGAAGGTTATCAGTCAGAAAACTCCTTCAATTTGGTATATCATTACGACTTAAAGAGCTACCAACAGCTGCAGAACTTGCCTTGTTACTCCACATATATAACATTGTCTGCGATCGAAAGGTAACAGTTGTAGTTAAAGTAGAAGTAGTAGTAGAAGTAGTAGTAGTTGGTGAGGTGAAATGGGGTTTAACGTCGCGTTCAAGATTATTGCACTTGAAAAGCGACTTACATGTATATATATGTTACACTTATAGAGCGACGGCTGTTTTTAAAAGTCCGGACTACTACTGGATGTATAGTGCTAGCCCTATGAGATACCATGTCACAGTTTGAGGTGAGGTGAGGTGAAATGGGGTTTAAGGTCGCGTCCAAGATTATTGCACTTATATAGCGACGTGCATGTACGTGTGTTTGTGTGGCTGCTTGTACTAGTCCGGGTTGATGCCGATTTATAGTGCTAGCACACTGAGATACCATGCCGCAGCTTAACATGAATACCCCACTCATACACAGTATACTTACTCCGAGCCGACCAGTTCTTGTTTTAGCCCCTTCATGCCGAGCGCCAGACAGGGTAACGACAAGTACCATCTTTTAACGTCTTTTGGTATGACGCGGCCGGGGGTCGAACCCCGGACCCTCCGCTCTCCGGGCGGACGCTCTACCACTAGACCACGGTGGCGGTCTGTCATAGTTTGAACCAAAATACCCAACTCTAACACAGTATACAGACTCAGAGTCCTGGTTTTATCCATACAATGCCGAGCGCAGGGTAACAACAAATATTATGTTTTAACGTCATTTTGCACGAGGCGTTCGGGGATACATAAGCGTAGGCGTAGGCGTAATTGTAGGCGTAGATTTTACAGTAACAGAAGCAGTTTTTGTTTGTTTGTTTGTTGTTTAACGCCGCACTATTCCACCTATACAACGGCGGTCTGTAAATAATCAAGTCCAGACCAGGCAATTCAGTGACTGACATCATGGGCATCAATCTACACAATTTGGATACGATGACATGCATCAAACAAGTCACCCGATCCCGTTGGTCGCCTCTTACGACAACCATTGGTTGCTGAAGACCTACTCTCTACTGGGATTTTCACAGGCAGCAGAAGTAGTTGCAGCATTAGTAGTGATACTATAGCTGTTGCTGTGACATTTGTAATAATAGCAGTAGCATGAGACGAGAAGCAGCAGTATTTGGAATAGTAGCATCAGCAATATCAGCAGTTACACTAGCTACATGAATTGGAGTTTTAGGAGTTGTAGAGTCAGTAGTAACAAGAGCCATTGTAGATGCAGCAGTCGCAGAGAGTAACAGTAGAAGCAGCTGTATCAGAAGTGAGTGAGTAAGTTGGGTTTAACGCCGCTATGAACAGAATTCCCGTTAAATCACGGCGTGTCAGCTTAATGTGGAAAAACAAAACCGAATTGATGCAGGTCTCAAGCGTGGAACACATGAGCACGGATATGGTGCTGACATACGAAGAAACATAATTTGGGCGAACCGGGATTCTGGCGTGCCCAAGGGATGCAACTCTGCGCAGCGGCGCCCTAGACGTCGTCGTCGTCCTCATCAACCTCGTTATCACCATCATCACTATCACCACCACCACCACCACCATCATCATCATCATCATCATCATTGTCATCATCGTATATCTTATGCAGTCAGTAAAGATCCAGCTCGTGACAAAGTTATTCACTACAACAATGCGTTGCTAGCCTCATCATCATCAACAGCATCCGCAAAGTACTCCGAATAATGATTTGTCAATTTGATACAGAAGGCCAAAAAGACGACAACAGTGACTACAACAGCTGTCGACTCGGACGACGACATCAGGTGCAGGTCAGTAATACAACCACGCGTAGACACGTGACATTGTCCTTTGGTAGTGATGCTAATAGCAATACAACCACGCGTAGACACGTGACGTTGTCCTTTGGTAGTGATGCTAATAGCAACACAACCACGCGTATATTTGTGACATCGTCCTCTGGTAGTGGTGCAACTGTCAGACAGCCACACGTATATGTGTGACACTGTCCTCTGGTAGTGGTGCAACTGTCAGACAGCCACACGTATATGTGTGACACTGTCCTCTGGTAGTGGTGCAACTGTCAGACAGCCACACGTATATTGGTGACATCGTCCTCTGGTAGTGGTGCAACTGTCAGACAGCCACACGTATATGTGTGACACTGTCCTCTGGTAGTGGTGCAACTGTCAGACAGCCACACGTATATGTGTGACACTGTCCTCTGGTAGTGGTGCAACTGTCAGACAGCCACACGTATATGTGTGACACTGTCCTCTGGTAGTGGTGCAACTGTCAGACAGCCACACGTATATTGGTGACATCGTCCTCTGGTAGTGGTGCAACTGTCAGACAGCCACACGTATATGTGTGACACTGTCCTCTGGTAGTGGTGCAACTGTCAGACAGCCACACGTATATGTGTGACACTGTCCTCTGGTAGTGGTGCAACTGTCAGACAGCCACACGTATATTGGTGACATCGTCCTCTGGTAGTGGTGCAACTGTCAGACAGCCACACGTATATGTGTGACACTGTCCTCTGGTAGTGGTGTAACTGTCAGACAGCCACACGTATATTGGTGACATCGTCCTCTGGTAGTGGTGCAACTGTCAGACAGCCACACGTATATTGGCGACAACGTCCTGGGGTAAGTGATAATAACTGTAGCTGAGAAGGAATAGCTTCCACGTGACCACCGGAATACCGCAATACCATGGCAGATTGACAATGGGAATATTAATATAAAATTGTCTTGTTCCAGAAGGCATAAAAAAAACTGCTCCTAACGCTCAAAACCACTCTACAGAAATATGCCAAGCTAACGATTTTCCTTAAGTGCAGATTGATATATCTGAAAAAACTCCAGCTGAAATACATTGAAATTCACACTCTTTCAACGCGTATTGCACTTTGTCACAACTGTCAAGTCACATTTGACATGTATGGAAATAAAATGAAAGCAATTCAATTACTGAACATTACCGTTTTTGTATTAACCAATATGAATTATCCCCATTTGAAAGATCTCTTTGCACACGCGACCCATCTGGTCTCCATCACATAGTCACACAGGCGTGAGAGCGATAATCGCAGTAAATGCTGTGTTAACATACGTCAGCTCCATTCACAGAAGTGTCAGTTATCAAGAGCATAAATTCAAAGGTATTAACTCGCCGAGAGATGAGTTGCTACAGACAAATATAAAAACGAAGGGGGGTCCCTATCGTCCACAACAGCTCAATTTCCGAACACTATCTCTACAATTGTTCATGACAGTGTTCTGTTTTCGTTCACACAGCGTTACTAATCTTTATGATATCGCTCATCCGCCTGCATTATAGGATGCCCTCCAGAGGGCGCTATCTTGTCATTTTTGTCACCCATGGGAAAAACATCGCCATCTCTACCGGAATCAAGTTGGCATCCCATTGGTCGCTAATTGCCGATTACAGTATTCATTGGTAAGATAGTTGTGAAACAGATCCATGTTTGGCTAGGACGTATCCATAGAGGGTTTCCAAACCCGTTTCCTTATCGTAAATAGTCCGCTTGTATGAAAGGAAGAACCCCCAGCGCTGCAGCGTTGGTCCATCCGACACCACACGTGTTTCAGAATGTGGAAACATGTCCACTATCCCTATCCAAATTACCGTTAATCGAACAGTGGTTAAGGTGTCGTTGTGTATATGTGCCTTTCAGAATCAGACAACTGTGAGTAAATACGAACACATTTAAGCGATGAGCTGTCATAGTCCTAGATGCTCTTGTACAAAAACTGTCACAGGGCGTCCATGAATTATTACCGATGCACAACATTGATGAACTGACGTCTCGTCTAGACTGGTTCTCCTCTGGGACTAAAGTCTATAGGCGTACATATCGTCAAAGAAATCATATTCAAAGTCGACAATTTACTGAGTGTCCTTTGAAGTCTTAAGTAAGGCGTCTGTCAGTGAACAAGTGGCTCACAATTTAATCATGCAATACCCTATTGGTTTGGCCTCTTAGCAATGTTTAGCTACGTGGCAAAATGAAGGGTTATTTCGGGCTGTCTGCATGAACTACAACCAATGGTTTTACAATTGATTTTTTAAAGAATTGTTGAGGTGCTGAAATTGGATTTTTTTTTTACAAAAAACGGCCTGTCAGTGAATAAGAACGAAGTGGTAAGCTCTTACACTGAACATACCATGCCACGCTTCGTAAACTTCTCACTGTTAACACAATATCCCCAAACTGTGCGCCCTTGGGAAATGATAAGATCCATATTGAAATATGTAATACAAATACCATTTTGTGTGTTCAAGTGAGAGGGAGAGGACAGTTGGGTGGATGAAACGTGCCTATGTGAAGCTCCCAATCGTAATTATATTTGGTAGTTGTTTTACCATCGGCAACCCTCAACCAGGTTTATCCGCCGACGAGAAGACCATATTTCCTAATTGAGTCCGTCCAGAGAGATATATTTATTCTTTCTTCCGGGCCGCAGTCTGACCAAATCTATCCCGGGGTTAAATCTAAAACCCACAGTCTTCTTTCCCCTATTGCAGTGTGATTACAGCGGGAACATAAATACAATCGACCAGACAGAGGGTCAACGACGACATGGGAGGAGAGTGCCCGCCTCGCCCAGGGGAGGGTTGGTGCAGTGGACGAGCTACTGATAACTTGTTTGGTTACTGTCTTCAGAACCAGCCAGAAACAGATATAGTAGCATCTCTGTAATTGCCCGAGTGTCCAAATAGGACATGACAGCAGGTGGCTTTGGAGATTGGTAGTCGTGGTAGAGAGACCAGGCGAGGAATTGATTCCATTTATGGACTAAAGCAGGGATACAGGAAATACCAGGGTAATTTGATATAATATCTCCTGGTTATATATCCAGTGTAATATATCCTGGACATGAAATTCATAGGGGATATATCCCTATTTGAGGACAGCCTCCGGAGAACTGTTGGGACAAAGATATTTTAAATTGATAATGTACAGCTATGTGTTTGCCTAGCGCGTTGGTTGACGTCTCATTGACAAGCATCTGTAGGGACCCATTGTTAACAGTGATACATGTGTCTCGGGGCTCGACTTGATAGAGTACTGTTGTCTGGCACAATACTAGTTTTATACCCTTAACACAGACAGTCGGATGTGTGGCACGTCAGAAGCATGGCGTTAGTGGTACATATTGTTTTAGTCTGTCCAACTCACCCCCTTTAAACAATTCAAACTGACCCTAATCATATTACTGAAGAAAGGTGGTGGGGAATGGGATTTAACGTCAACATTATTGCACTTATATAGCGACCTGCATACACGTGTGTATGTGGCTCCTTGCACTTGTCCGGGCTAATGCCGGTTTGACTACATGATTAATGCCGGTTTATAGTGCTAGTCCACTGAGATACTATTCCGCAGTTTAACATGAACACCACACTCAGAAACTGACTCCGAGCCGACCAGTCCCCATTTTAGCCCCTTAATGTCGAGCGCCAGTCAGGTTGGCACATGTACCATCTTTTAAAGTCTATTGGTATGACGAGGTCGGGGATCGAATCCCCGAGCTTCAGCTTTCCGGGCAGATGGTCCACCACTAGATCATGAAGGCGGTCTGACTCAAGAAAGACGCCATCAATTCGGTAACTCATGTTCAGTGTTAACCCGTAGTATAGCAGATAATACCAATGTTTTACCAATGGCATCAGTTAACCAGAGCTTGAGGACAGCACAAAACAGTATACACACAACTCAATACATCAACTGTATACCTTACTAATGGCCCGTAAACGCATGCCCTCAGTCAACAGTAACTAGGCAAATTAACAAACATTTGAGGTGAACGCGAGGAGAATGCGATGCGGATGTTAGGAAAACGCGGAGAGAATGCTAGTTGAATGCGGGACGAATGCGAGGAGAATGCAAGGAGAACGCGACGAGAACATGAGAAAGCGGAATGAATGCGGAGAAAGCGACCCGACGTTTACCTGACCCCAAGAAATGAAAAGATCACGATGAGTCTCAGAAGAAAACATACTATCCGCCACTGATGTCATTTGTCCCCGTCATAATAACTGTGCAGGTTAATAGTGATAGAAAGTCAAAGAGTGAGTGAGTTGGGTTAAACGCCGCTTTTAAGAGTATTCCAGTTATATCGCGGCGTGTCAGCTTAATGTGGGAAGTGATGCAGGTCTCAGGCGTCTACCACTTCGGTGAAACCCACGAGCACGGGTATGGTGCTGACAAACCTAGAAACATAATCGGGGCGAACCGAGAAAGTCAAAGAAGATTCAAAGGTACATTATCTGAAATCTATTAACGCACACTGTAACATCGTGTCAAATTTCACCAAACGTATTGACAGATGGCTCAACACAAGAAGGTATTTTGTCAATATTACTGACAGGTACCTAGGTACATATTTTTACTGATTAGTTTCAGTGCACATCTGCAGTGTAATTGAACGTAAATGACAGGTGTATGTGCCACTTCACGTGCTCGTTACGACTGATATGGTCGCGGTCCGTGGTCGATGTTTCGTCATTTGAGGAGTTCAACATTCCACTGAAATTATTTGTGTACATTTACCTCTCGGATCTACGGAAGCGTGGTAGGGCCACGCTGAAAATCTATTAAAATTCACCGTGCCCCATTACGCTTCCGTACGGATCAAAGAACTGAAAAACCAGTTAATAAGTTAATAAAAGCGACAAAAGCCTTTCCGTAGTCTTAGATATGTCTAATTGTACGATTCCGACCGTATCATGAACATCTGTCAAGGAATAACTATCAAACGTCATATATTGAAAGTCTGAAAGTATGCAAAAATTGGATTTTTACAGATTTAAAAAAATAAATGCTCAAAGAGGGTTTGGGTGATTCTGGCACAGTCGGGTTTGTTACGACCATCATCAACTCAGGGCCCTTGCCCACTTTACACGCAGCCCAGACAGCGAATAGGACTTATCCCAGGAACCGCTGTCGAACCCACCCAGAACTTCTCGGAGAATGTGAAGACTCCCCAACACTGCATTTGTATTTTGTATGTATCATTTTCCATGACGCCCTCTACATATTCCGGGTCGTATCATGGAGCATGGCGAAGACGGTAATAAAATGATCGAGCTACACCATCATATCGTTTAAGATACAGTAACTGTGTTTGTGCCAAAGCTGGGCATACACTGACAATGTGTTGGACAGTCTCATGTTATTGTTGTTGTTGTTGTTGTTGTTGTTGTTATTATTATTATTAAATTTTGTTCATCTACACGCAGCCAAGACTTCCTCCAAGACGCGCTGCCCAGTCGAACCCACCACAAACGTTTGTTATTATTCTTATTGCATCACGCAGTAGGCCGACGATACCCACATCCTATGCCATGTATCAACAGTACTATAATATAATATTGTCCAGCGAGTAAACTTACGAAGTTGCTGAGAACAAACCAACCTGCTATGGAAGCTTTGTAAATGTAGCTAGCTACCACAAGAATGGTCGCCGAGACGACACTAGTTGTGTATGTCTGCGTTGCCCAGGACAATTATAGACGAAAGACGTGATGTGGTGGAAATATGCCCTGTAAGAGGATCCCTCAGTGGTTTCTTATTGAGTTTATCGAGTAGAGGGGACTCCTTGTGATGGGTTAAGGTTGGAAAATCGTGCTCCGAGACCTTAGTGCTGAATATCGGTAGACGGGTAAGAAATTCAGAAGATTAGATGAACATCGGAACTGATATATGTTACATGGCATGTGTTATGGTATCATGTATCCCTGGGTTACAAACGCTGTTGGACATGGTAAGCAGCTAAAATGGAAAATGAACTGGGGCAGTGCTTGTCTGGCCTGCGAATATTGACGATCCTACACACACACACACACACACACACACACACACGCACGCACGCACGCACGCACGCACGCACGCACACACACATATATATATATATATCATCGTCATCATCATTATTGTCTCCTCCTCCTCCTCCTCATCATAATCACCATCACCATCATAATCATCATCTCCATCATCATCATAATCATCTCCTCATTCTCACCATCATCTTCATCACTATCATCCTCCTCCTCATCATCATCATTGTCATCATCACCATCATCATCATCATCATCATCGTCGTCATCATCATTATTATCTCCTCCTCATCATCATCATAATCACCATTATCACCATCACCATCATAATCATCTCCTCATCCGCACCATCATCTTCATCACTCTCATCCTCCTCCTCATCATCATCATTGTCATCATCACCATCATCATCGTCAGCATCATCATAATCATCTCATCCTCACCATCATCTTCAACACTATCATCCTCCTCCTCATCATCATCATTGTCATCATCACCATCATCATCGTCAGCATCATCATAATCATCTCCTCATCCTCACCATCATCTTCAACACTATCACCCTCCTCCTCATCATCATCATTGTCATCATCACCATCATCATCGTCAGCATCATTATCATCTCCTCTTCATCATCATCATAGACAACACTATGTTGTTCAGATAATTGTTAATACATATTATAAAGAAAAAATAATGTATACCATGTTGTAAGAGTTATGCGCTGATGAACTGAAAGGTGAGGTGAAAAGGGGTTTAACGTCTCGTTGAAGGTTATTGCACTTATGTAGCGACGTGCATGCACGTGTGTGTGTGTGTGTGTGTGTGTGTGTGTGTGTGTGTGTGTGTGTATAAGTCACTATAAATGGACCCGGTCTGTTTCATGCAAGACATTGTTAAATGGGCACTTTTTTGCCAGATGATATTGTATCCACAGATGCATGAAGAGTAAACGTGGTACAACATGTTGTATTCAAAACGACAATGCCAGAGTGAGTCAGTGCCTACCATAGCTGCCTCCTAACCCGCTGCGGTAGTGGAAATATCTCGATACAGTGGACTTGATAAGTCACGAGATATATTCACGCTTACTGTTTGTACAGTTCTGGTCTCTCTGTTGTCACAAGGGGCGCAGCCCAGTTGTCTAAGTAGCCACAATTGGCTGAGCAGAGTTACGTCCCTTGGGTGAGTGTGTGAGTGAGTGAGTGAGTAGGGGTTAACGCCGCTTTGAACGGTATTCCAGTTATATCACAGCGTTTCAGCTTAATAAGGAGAAAGTGATGCAGGTCTCAGACGTTTACCACTTCGGTGAAACCCAAGAGCACCGGTGTGTTGCTGACAAAAGTAGAAACATAATCAGGGCGAACCGGGATTCGAACCCACGATCATAGGTTTCTGGCGTGCCCAAGGGACGCAGATCCGCACAGGGAATTGCTGCGCCTTAGACGACTGGGCCACCCGTGCCCCCAGTGCCAAAGAATAATCAGCCTCGAGTACCACCTGACACAGATTTCATCGGGCGCAAAAGTGATGGATCACAGAAATGACGAGATGACACAACGTGTTCGCGAATTGGACAATAATGTCCTGCTCTACTGGTATACAATTATTTGGTGCAAAATGTTTTACACAAGTTTGTTTCTTTGTTGTTGTTTTACGCCGCACTCGGCAATATTCCAGCCAAATGACAGCGGTCTTTAAATAATCGAATCTGGATCAGACAATCCAGTGATTGACATCATGAGCATAGATCTACGCAATTGGGATTCGGTCACATGCAGTCAGCGAGCCTGCCCACTCGATCCCTTAAGCCGTGTCGTTAGTCGCCTCTTACAATAAGCATAGGTTGCTGAAGATCAATTCTAACCTGGATTTTCACGGGTAGTTTTTAAAAGCAGTAACTGTTAATTCAATGCGTTGTGTGCAATAAGATGGTGTACACATTGTGTGGTATATACACTAAGGTGATAATACAACATGTATACAATATCAGATGGCGCAGCAAGTTGAATACAACAAGAATAAAAACAGTAAACTAGGGTTATAACGAAATCACTAATTTTAGTTCGTTATAACCGTAGTTCGTTAACAGCATGTAAACGGCATAACCACAGCAAATAGTCGGTACAAAAAGTAAGTTCGTTATATCCGTCAGTTCGTTATAAGCGTGTTCGTTATAAACGTAGCTTACTGTAAGTACATAACTGATATATAATTCGATTTACTCATGAATGATTGCGTCGGTTGGTTCAACCAGTGTAAAAAAAATTAATTGTATTATTGTGACACCATCTGTTGGACAGAACTAAACCCATTGTTCACATGAGTGTGTCAATTTTGCTGGGTTGGTTTAAAAAAAATTAATACTCGGTTTGAAATGCGTCACAGATTATACTTTGGTCTTTCTAGATTTCAAAAAGTTTGCTTACGTACATTATTCAGTGATAATTAGTTTAAGGTCACACACGTGATCGCGCTATCCGTATTTTTAACAGCAGAGCAACTCATCTGATTTAATTAGTTTCCGCAACAAAAGTCCAACGTGCGTAGGGAGACGGTCGTACGCAGTATGGTAAGGTTTCATCACTAGATCGTGTGGTGTGGAAAACCACATCAAACCTTCCAACTTGGCAATCCTCAGGAGACAGGAGTGTTGCTTTGTCGTCACAAGCTTGAGTTCCGGCACAGGATTTCCCAGCCTTGCTGTCAAGGTATGGCGGCTGTCAGACCGGCGTGTGACCACAGACTGCTCCGCATTCACCTCTGTCATCCAACTCACGAGCTGGCAGCCATTTTTACAATATGCTGGACATTCAGCGCCGGAAGGTTCCCGGTCTCGATTTGAGAAGTCAGCAGCAAATTAGCTTCACACTTGCACGAGCACAAACCACTGAAGGACGGTCCTCCGAGTTGAGCTTATGGCATTGATTGCTTTAAGGGAAGCTATGTTTACCCAGTGTCTCCCAACAGTGTGACAATGTCTTCGTCAGAAGTAATCATAGCAGTGGATGGACTTCGGTGTGGAGCGGCAGCAAGGGAAAGAAAAGTCCCAGAAGATCTCAACAACTCCTTAGAGCTGTCGGTTTGAAATTGTAACATTACTGATCGCTCGGGCCTGCTCCGAAAGAATGAGTAAGATTAAACAGGGATTTCAGAACAGACATTGATCAGCCAAGCAAGCCATATGACCAACCTTTTGAAGCTGTTTCATATTTGCATTCTAATTTCATATTTTAACTCAGTATGTTTTATTATTATGCAAGCTGTAACACGGGTTTTTGCTTCAACGTACTCATTACGAGAGAAACAATGATCCAGCATGTGGTTTCTTTTGTTGAATAAATGTGCCCAAGTAGACAATCGTGACAATCGTGACCAGGGTTACGCTGGGTATTGGTAATAAAACAACAAGAGGCAATGCTAATAAAACAACCAGGGTTTCATTATGGCAATCAATAAAACCGATTTCAGACGACCACATGGTATGGGGTGCGACTTAATGCAACCACAACCGAACCAGGGGTCCGAACGTACTGGCATCATGTCAACGAGTTCATCACGCTATGCTGTATACGAGGGTGGTTGAAAAGTTCTGAGCCTAACTACGATGGACCTTAATGATGAAAATGGTTGCTTACTCTCACTCCGAGATTCGCACACTTTTGTCAACGATGTTGGTGTGTCTGGATCCACTGGAGTAGAAAACATGGGTACAGTGTTTGAGGCCCATTTCTGGTGTCCCCCGCCGTGATATTGCTGGAATATTGCTAAAAACGGCGTAAAACCATACTCACTCACTCACCCTTGTTAAACAACACATAATCTATTTGTTTACAACGTTTAGCCTTGATATTCTCACGCAGTTGCCTCAGCAGGAAAGCATAATATTGGACATTAATGGTCTGACCTTTCGAGGGGTAGTACATCAGTAGGATGACATTCGAATGCCAGCTGATGGAACATACTTTGCCATCTTAGGGGAGTCGAGGGGTTTCCACTGCTTTGACTGTTGTTTAGTCTCTTGCTGCTAGTGTGTGATACCATGTCTCATCCATGCTTACAAAATTGCTCATCAACATCAGATGCTTCTGTTTCAAAACGACGTAAATTCTCACGAGAGAGGAGAAACCTGGAGCGTTTCCGATAAGGTGTCAGAGACCTTGGAACAAAGGGTGCTGAAACATGTGTCAAGCCCAGTTCATTCCTCAGAATTCTTCTCTCATGAGAGATAACTATTGTACTGGCTATGTGACGTGTGGTGAGTCGTGGCTCATCCATAATTACATATATTATGTATAAGGAAGAGAATCTATGGATGTCAACTTCTTTATTATGAGGAACACAACGTTTCGGGGTATACCCTTACTCCTTCATCAGGTGAATGAATGATATGAGGCAGAGAGCATATATATGTACATGTTAGAACAACAAAAGTAATAAGATAAAAAGTGGTGGACACTTAAGGGCATTCATTTACCTGATGAAGGAGTAAGCATACATGTATACTCAGAAACGTTGTGTATGTCATAATGAGGTGAGGTGAAATGGGGTTTAACGTCGCGTCCAAGATTATTGCACTTATATAGCGACGTCCACGCACGTTAGTGTGTGTGAGTGTGTGTGTATGGCTGCTTGTACTAGTCCGGACTGATGCCGATTTAAAGTGCTAGCTCACTGAGATACCATGCCGCAGTTCAACATGAATACCCCACTCAGACACAGTATACTGACTCCGAACCGACCAGTCCTTGTTTTAGCCCCTTAATGCCGAGCGCCAGACAGGGTTACAACAAGTACCATCTTTTAACGTCTTTTGGTATGACGCGGTCGGGGATCCAACCCCGGACCTTCCGCTCTCCGGGCGGACGCTCTACCACTAGACCACGGAGGCGGTCTATCTCATAATGAAGAAGTTGACTTCCATAAATTACCTTCCTATGCGTATCACTTCTAAATGCCTTTCCAAGACTATATTATGTATGTTATCAACATTTTCCTTAACGGTTGAGGGGGCACGGGTGGCCCAGTCGTCTAAGGCGCCGCGATTCGCTGTGCAGATTTGCGTCCCTTGGGCACGCCAGAAACCTATGATTGTGGGTTCGAATCCCGTTTCGCCCCGATTATGTTTCTAGGTTTGTCAGCACCATACCCGTGCTCGTGGGTTTCACCGAAGTGGTAAACGTCTGGGACCTGCATCACTTCGAGCTTTCCTCCCACAGCTGACACGCCGCGATATAACTGGAATACTGTTAAAAGCCGCGTTAAACCCAACTCACTCACTCACTTAACGGTTGAGGTTAAATGTCTTCCTGATCTAGGTCATGTTCGAGGCTATCTCTTCCCCTCTTGATCTCCCCTGCCTACCCTTTAACAGTGCAAAGTTGACACCATGTCCGCGTGGATGATTGCTGGAGTTTGCTCTTTCAGTTGGAGATACGTGATGACAGCGCGGAAGTCAATTTTGTCCATTGTCATCGACAGATAATACCTAGGCACTTTGATGCCTGCAGGAACATGCTGTCTGGATGTCTTTGTGGTTCAAATACAGCCCGTTAGCATTGAAAGCATTGTACTTAATACACGCAAACTGTTACAGGCGTACCGCAAATCTTCGTACTCTCAGCACTCATTGTATGTGGTCCATATCCAAAAGGCCAGATGCACACACAAGTGAGTGAGTTAATTAAAAGGTTACAGGTTAAATGGTACGACATTCACCGAGTGTTCTTAATACTGCAGAGCAGGTGCAAAAGCCCTGCATTTAGAATGTCCGAGGATATGTATCACAAAAATATCTTTGCATGTCGATCCAGGGAACGCTGTACTTCAACATGGACATGGGTGTTTGTAGTGTTAAGATAGCATTGTTGTAAAAAGTTACATGTTTGTTCTTACTTACATGTGTGTGTGTGTGCGCCGCGCTTGTACTTGTCAGGTTTGATTTTTTTGTCTAATGCCGGTTTTAAGGTGCCAGCCCACTGAGATACAATGTCACAGTTTAACATGGATACCCCACTCAGACACAGTATACTGACTCCGAGACAACATTATTTGTGTTATCGCTTAATTATGCCGAACACCAGGAAACAATTTATTTAACGTCATGTAGTATGAGATTTTCGTTAAACAACTTGTCCTACCCCTCATAACAAATTCTGAGGTAATGGTGACGAGTTGGTATGGACAAAGAAGAAACTTTCATCATGATGCCATTTGAGACGAATTGTTGCTTTCTGATATATATTTGACATATGATCGTTGCTATTTTGCAGCAAACGGAATATACGAGGCCGTGGCGGTCATTTACCAGGGTGAGTGAGTTTGGTTTTACGACGCTTCTAGCATTTTTCCAGCAATATCACGGCGGGGGACACTAGAGGTGGGCGTCACACATTGTACCCACGTGGGGAATCGAACCTGGGTCTTCGGCGTGATGAGCGAACGCTTTACTCACTAGGCTACCCCACCGCCCCCATTTACCAAGGTAGTCATACAGGCATATTATGGGGATTGCGAAGATTACCAAAATTTACCGCATCACGAAACACTGTTGGGGATATATTTATATCACTTGCAGAGATCAATTGGGGCTGTCGATAGGTAGACGCCTGATGTTGAGAGAGAGAGAGGGGGGGGGGGGGGGGGGGGGGGAGAGAGAGACACAGAGAGAGAGACAGAGAGAGAGAGAGAAAGAGAGAGAGAGAGAGAACATTCCAATAATTATGAAGACCACCTGGGTGGCGGCGTGGCCAGGTTGCATGCAATATACCCGTCTAGAGAAGGACTGGTAGCGCCACAAGCTGTGGCCACATAGGTTTGAATAATACCTTGATTTATAGGGTGGACAAACAGTTGACACTAACTGTATCGGCATGAAACCATTAATTGTATTGTCACATTGCAGTGTGTTAATTGCCAAACGGGATGTATGTTATGTGACTTCGTTGTTGCTTTGTATTTTATTGTTTGTTTGGTTTTTAACGCCGCACTCAACAATATTCCAACTATATGACGGCGGTCTGTTAATAATCGAATCTAGTGATTGACATCATGAGCTTTAACCAAGTCAACGAGTCTGACCACCCGATCCCAAGAGTCGCTCCTAACGACAAACAAGGGTAGCTGAAGACCAATTCTGATCCGGATCTTCACAGGTTAGGAGTCCATGTTGTGACATTGCAATGTTTCATATGTCTTGATTACTTCGTTTCAGCAGTTTCAAGCTAGCCACTATGGAGCAGATGGTAGGACAATGGTGGCATACAGGATTAAATTTCTTTGATAACAATTGTATACTGTTATTGGTCAAATGAGAGAGTCGGTTCCATGAAAGGTAGCATGTGTCATATACAAATGCTGGGTTGCTTCTAAGTAAGGCATGTCAGGTAGTCGATTGGAGCAGCTCGTCAGGTCGGGTTCGACTAACGATCTAGCATATCTGAAGCATACATGCCCGCCGTACGCGCCCAGGTGAGTGAGTAAGTGACTTGAGTTTAACGCCGCTGTGAACAGTATTCCAGTTATATCATGGCGTATGGGAGGAAAGTGATGCAGGTCTTAGACGTGTACCACTTTAGTTAAACCAACGGGCAAGGGTACGGTGTTGGCAAACTCAGAAGCTTAATCGGGGCGAACCGGGATTGGAACCCACAATCACAGGTTTTTGGCGTGCCCAAGGGACGCAACTTTGCACAGCGATTTACGGCGCCTCAGACCAACCCAACCTATAAACACCCACTCTCACAGACAAGCACAAAGAACAATTCCTCACCCAACCACTTACCCATTTATAAAGCCAAACCCACCCACTCACCCACTAAATGAATTCCTGAAAATCAGATAATGACATCTATTCTGTCACATCTGTGACAATATGTGTGGGGTGTGAGCAGACCAGCTGGTGCCGCTGTCATCTCGGCTAATTACCAAGTTTATAACGTTATAGATGTGCTGATTAGCAGACACATTGAAGCGAGAATGAGCAGAGAAGCGTTTAGTGAGACAGCCTCATGACACCCAAGTGACATCAATGTAACCTTACTGCACTTCTGCTGCCACTATAATGAATTGTTGCACAAGGCTATACTTCTAGTCGTCTGTATGTGTGTTTGTTATGCTTTTCATTATCAAATTGCCCATGTAGTGAACAGAAATATCAGTCATCACACACTGATGGTACCATGACCATAGTGAACAGCAACAAGTACGGTGAAGCCCCTGTAGTGCACAGCAACAACTTCGGGATTTCCCTATAGTGAATAGCAACAAATACGAGGAAGTCCCTGTAGTGAACAGCAACAAGTACGGGGAAGTCCCTATAGAGAACAGCAACAAGTACGGGGAAGTCCCTATAGAGAACAGAACAAGTACGGGGAAGTCCCTATAGAGAACAGAACAAGTACGGGGAAATCCCTTTAGTGAACAGCAACAGATGCGAGGAAGTCCCTATGGTGAACAGCAACAAGTACGGAGAAGTCCCTATAGAGAACAGCAACAAGTGCGGAGAAGTCCCTATAGAGAACAGCAACAAGTACGGGGAAGTCCCTATAGAGAACAGCAACAGGTATGAGGAAGCCCCTATAGTGAACAGCAACAAGTACGGAGAGGTCCCTATGGAGAACAGCAACAAGTACGGGGAAGTCCCTATAGTGAACAGCAACAAGTACGGAGAAGTCCCTATAGAGAACAGCAACAAGTGCGGGGAAGTCCCTATAGAGAACAGCAACAAGTGCGGGGAAGTCCCTATAGAGAACAGCAACAAGTACGGGGAAGTCCCTAAAGTGAACATCAACAACAACTGGATGTCTCTATAGTGAACAGCAACAAGTACGAGGAAGTCCCTATAGAGAACAGCAACAAGTGCGGGGAAGTCCCTATAGAGAACAGCAACAAGTACGGGGAAGTCCCTAAAGTGAACATCAACAACAACTGGATGTCTCTATAGTGAACAGCAACAAGTACGAGGAAGTCCCTATAGAGAACAGCAACAAGTACGGGGAAGTCCCTAAAGTGAACATCAACAACAACTGGATGTCTCTATAGTGAACAGCAACAAGTACGAGGAAGTCCCTATAGAGAACAGCAACAAGTACGGGGAAGTCCCTAAAGTGAACAGCAACCAGTGCGAGAAAGTCCCTATAGAGAACAACAAGAAGTACGGGGATGTCCCTATAGAGAACAGCAACAAGTACGGGGAAGTACCCGTAGTGAACATCAACAACTACGGAATGTCCCTATAGAGAACAGTAACATGTACGAGGAAGTCCCCATAAAGAACAGCAACAAGTACGACTATAGTGAACAGTAACAAGAACAGGGGAAGCCCCTATAGTGAACAGAAACAAGAACGGGGAAAGTTCCTACAGTGAATAGCAACAAGTACGGGGGAAGTGCCTACCGTGAATAGACATAAATACGGGGGAAGTCCCTAAAGCGAACAGCAACAAGAACGGGGAAAGTCCCTTCAGAGAACATCAACAACTACGGGATGTCCCTATAGTTAACAGCAACAAGTATGGGGAACTCCCTATGGTGAAAGCAACAAGTATGAGGAAGCCCCTACAGAGATCATCAACAACTACGGGATGTCCCTACAGAGAACATCAACAACTACGGGATGTCCCTACAGTGAACAGCAACAGAAATGAGGAAGCCCCTGTAGTGAACAGCAACAAGTACGGGGGAAGTCCCTACAGCGAACATCAACAACTACGGGATGTCCCTATAGTGAACAGCAACAGGTATGAGGAAGCCCCTATAGTGAACAGCAACAAGTACGGGGGAAGTCCCTACAGCGAACATCAACAACTACGGGATGTCCCTACAGTGAACAGCAACAGGTACGAGGAAGCCCCTATAGTGAACAGCAACAAGTACGGGGGAAGTCCCTACAGTGAACAGCAACAAGTACAGGGGAAGTCCCTATGGTGAACAGCAACAACTACGGAATGTCCCTACAGTGAAGTCCCTGCAGAGAACCACAAAAAGTACTTGAGGGAGTCCCCCAAGTGAACAGCGCAAATACTGGGTCAATCCCCATAACTACATATCTAAATAAGAAATGTCTTAATAAAACTGCATTAATCATTCACACTGAAAGTAGAACTAACAAAGACCGATATCTTCATTGAACAGTAGCCGTAATCAGTTTGGTATTGGATGCCATGTCATCAAAAGCCTTTGCCTTAAAATCTCTGCTTAAAACATAAAACACATCTAACGAAAGACATAAACCCCCAAATTCCTATATTCAAACTTTGAGCCACTAAGCCACGATTATCTTTCGCCTCACAAAGAACTAATTCCTTTATACGACGACGAAGACAGTCATACCAATAGTTACTTTAATCCGCGACCAATCATCTGAAAACAGGACTGCGTACAACAGAAGCCCAACAGTCTGCGTGGCGCATAATAACTAGATGATTAAACAAATGTGACTTTCTGAAGTAGAATGGTTGTTATTCCAATGTATTTGCAACCCTCATACCTGCAACAGCCCCTGTCTGTGAACGGTGTTCCTTGAAACATAGTTGATGTGCGCCGAAGCTCCAGTCTATTGATCTCGCTTCATTCAGTCGGATGGCGTTATTTCATCGTAAGTTTCAGCTTGTCACAAGAAGAGGAGTGTGCTGCGCTATAATCCACGTGGACTGATCGCCGGAGATTGCAAATATACCAGCCTAACCGCTCATTGAAGCGGACTAACTCCATCATACCTGACTAATCGATCGGCGCACAGTCGGAGCACTCATCCCATTTGTAACCGCCGTCTCTTCAATGAAACCAATAAGCCACGAAAAGACTGACTTAAAGCTTACTTTTGTGATGCGGTGAGAGGTCTTTAGATACGTACAAGCTTTCATCAACGATGTAACAACAGTACAAATCGCGCATTGAGATGTCATTGTGGTCCACCGTATGTATGTTTGAGTATTGTCCAAGAATCCATTGGATTGATTACTGTATTATGTGTGTTAGAAAGACGGATGCTTTACTCGAGGAGGGCAATATCCTTCTGATAGTAGTCTAAAGGAAGTGAGTAATGCGGGATATCAGGGTACGGAAGTCATTAGTAGAAGACCAGGCTAAGGACGGTTGAATGCTAGGGATGTTTAAACGCACGACAACTGCCCTTAAAACGTGTAGAACGTACTTGTTTGAATAGACAATGCCTGTTAGATTTGTTTGATTTGTTATCCATTATAAAGTTTTAATTTTTGAGATATATGAATGCATTTCGCGTACGAAATTTTCTTTCCACTCAGTCTGTCATAATTATGTCTTTTAAAATAATAAACATATCTATTCATAAAAGTTGCATGAATTACAAAGGATTTGTTTACGGTCCCTTTTGATTATGTTTACAGTGCTGTTTCAATTCTGTGTGCAATGGTTTATAGTCTTGAAACTGTATTTAAATATTTGAACAACGTACGCTTAGTTATTCGTTTTGCCATTAGACTGACAAGGGTTTTAACTTTAAGTAAACAAGGAAACAACACGCTGTGGCTATGCTAGAATTATCTACAATTGTCCCTACATCAATAAAAACATACTTAAATTAAGATCGATGAATTAGCAATGTTTGTGTTCCGTGAAGTGTATTGTAGCTACAATGTTGGATAAAGACGGCGATTGTATTACCTAAAGAGGTCTTGGGTTATTTTTGAAGAACAAATTGCTTTAAAACCAACGTAACTTCGTTCCCGATTGTTGACGGGAAACTGGTTGACAAATCGAAAGTGAAATGGTTTACGTAAATCTGGTTAATCTGTTCCCTGAGCGGCAATTTACAGTGTTTTGCTCCGGACAGTGAAAGAGCAACAGTGGTGATGAGAGTTTACAACATGGCATGTTTAAGTGTCCAATCTCCCTGAGGCATCAACATCCGGGCACTGAAGCATTTCCCAACAATGCGTGGACCAAAGCGTCACATAGGGCACACACAACGACACTTGGAATCGGGGCTCGAACCAAGCAAAATTCATTAATGACGAGTAAATGACAGAGTCGTTGTTGAACGTGGGATAAAAACACACCCTCTGAGAGAGGCGGAATTGGTTGGTTATGACAACAGAGAAGATTGTGCAGGAGAGCACGTTCCGGAGACCATTGCTTGAGAGTGAGTGATACCGATTGATCAGGTCAGGTTGCTTAATGAAAGAAAAGGTTCAAAATGTCTCCCCTGATGCTGCCAAACAGATCATCAATCCACCAAAGCCTGTCACTGGACGCTGATTGTTGAATGGTACGGCAGGGGCACCATTACCGTTTATTGTCTTGCGGTCCTTAATGAGTGTTTCGTTGCTGATGTACAGCTCGTGTCATTGTGACTTCACAACATGCGATAATTTGCTAATGCAACGCATTGACTCTCATTGGCAATTGTCAGTAACGAGGTGTTATTTCAAAGTCAATCTTTGTCGGCGCACGAAGCATATGTTATTTTCACAGCTAATGACTTATTCTGGAAATAATCTTTTGTATGCATTCCTGGGAGGTTCTATAATTATACCTTCCGTGAAAAAAACGGAAATGTATCATTGACAATTCCACGTTATTATGGAAGTGCTTTACGCCAGTATTGAGCTCTTGAAATATTGAATTGATGCTTATCGACATAAAACATCCATAAGAATATTTTGTCTAGTCTTGAGACGACACCATTAGCCAAAACGATATTACAGTCAAGAATGCCATTTCGTAGCATCTGTCTTCTGTATTTTTAGCCTTATGCCGTTACACTGTACAATTCTCAGACTTGCATATTCTCTTTGATCGCTGCCCCAGGGATAGTCGGCACGTTATCCTGCGAAGGAAGAAAAAGGGGTCTATAAGAAGACTTTGACCCATCTCTTGCCGTTTTCATTCCATTAAGCAACGAATCCCTACTGTACATCAGGGCACGGTATCAAATCTGTGTGAGGAAGGGAGAATGTTGGGATCATTTAGCTAATGTTCATATCAGATTTGTCGGCTAATTTTGGGCCGATGTTACCAAAGTGCCTGGCGCTGAAGAGGGCATTATAAGATTGCTTCCATTCTCCACAAATATCAATTTTAAAGGTATATTTGATTGCGGGTTGCTGTAGTAGCAGATTTAGATGTGGATGGAGTGATCGAAGGATCGCAGGCAGCAGTGACTGAGTGTATGAGCTGTGCAGAGTTGCGTCTGTTGAGCACGCCAGAAACCCATAATCATTGGTTCGAATCCTTGTTCGCCCCGAATAAGTGCCTGGGTTTGTCAGCACCATACCCCTGCTCGTGGGTTTCACCGAAGTGGTAAACGTCTTAAACATGCACCACTTCGGGCTTTCCTCCCACATTAAGCTGACACGCCGCGATATAACTGGAACACAGTTCAAAGCGGCGTTAAACCCAACTCACTCACTCTTCATTATTATTAAGCCATAAAGTGTCAGTAAAATCAGAGGTGCGTTATTGTATTTTGAACGTTGCTGATAAGAAAATCGAGCCTTCTCAAATATCTGACACACATAACGCCATCAATCCTACGGGTAGTACCATACGACGTATATTTGTCCGGAAATATCAGAAGAACGTAGGGCAATAGTGGTAGCATGGTAGTGGCTAGGCGTTCGCATACCCGGGTTCGATAACACACATGGGTATGTGTAAAGCCCATTTGGGTGTCCCCGTCGTGATATTGTTCGAAATTGGTTTAAAGCGCCGTAAGACCTTATTCCCAAACTCACGAGAAGAAAATATGTGATTATATATATATATATATATATATATATATATATATATATATATATATATATATATATATATATATATATCGTGTCATCGCTAACGTCGGGCCTATCTTTACTCAGCGACTCCGCCATAACGATTCTAAATGGAACTGCCAATACGCACAAAAAGGCAGCGCAGAGCTGGGTCTGGCGACGTGGTCTCAGTCTGAGGCCGTCACTTTGTCCCGTCCATGGGACCGCCACCCACATCTATCCCGGTGCGACTAATTTGACAGCCAAGATACAGCTGGTTGGTGTTTCATGGTTGTTTGTAGGCTCACCTCGTGATGGTGAAGCTCGCGGATTACCTACAATTAACAGAATATTCCATCCTGCTGTACAGCCTTAGCAGAGATGTTTGGAAACCATGTAGGACCTGTTGTGCCATCATATAGTGAGCAATTACAGCCATCTTCCTTAAACTAGCTGTTGTGCCATCATATAGTGAGAGATACACGTTCCTTAAACTAGCTGTTGTGTCATCATGTAGTGAGAGATTACATGTTTCTTAAACTAGCTGTTGTGTAATCATGTAGTGAGAGATACACGTTCCTTAAACTAGCTGTTGTGTCATCATGTAGTGAGAGATTACATGTTTCTTAAACTAGCTGTTGTGTCATCATGTAGTGAGAGATTACACGTACCTTAAACTAGCTGTTGTGTCATCATGTAGTGAGATATAAACTAGCTGTTGTGTCATCACAGCACTGTTGTCGTGAGAGATTACTTGTTTCTTAAACTAGCTGTTGTGTCATCATGTAGTGAGAGATTACATGTTTCTTAAACTAGCTGTTGTGTCATCATGTAGTGAGAGATTACATGTTTCTTAAACTAGCTGTTGTGTCATCATGTAGTGAGAGATTACGCGTTCCTTAAACTAGCTGTTCTGTCGTCATGTAGTGAGATATTGCGTGTTCCTTAAACTAGCTGTTGTGTCATCATAGCATTGTTGTCGTGAGAGATTACATGTTCCTTAAACTAGCTGTTGTGTCATTATGTAGTGAGATATTGCGTGTTTCCTTAAACTAGCTGTTGTGTCATCACAGCATTGTTGTCGTGATAGATTACATGTTCCTTAAACTAGCTGTTGTGTCATCATGTAGTGAGATATAAACTAGCTGTTGCGTCATCACAGCACTGTTGTCGTGAGAGATTACATGTTCCTTAAACTAGCTGTTGTGTCATCATGTAGTGAGATATAAACTAGCTGTTGTGTCATCACAGCACTGTTGTCGTGAGAGATTACACGTTCCTTAAACTAGCTGTTGTGTCATCATAGCATTGTTGTCGTGATAGATTACATGTTCCTTAAACTAGCTGTTGTGTCATGATGTAGTGAGATATAAACTAGCTGTTGTGTCATCACAGCACTGTTGTCGTGAGAGATTGCACGTTCCTTAAACTAGCTGTTGTGTCATCACAGCATTGTTGAAGTGAGAGATTACATGTTCCTTAAACTAGATTTTTTGTCATCACAGCATTGTTGTCGTGAGAGAATGCATGTTCCTTAAACTAGTTGCGGTGCCATATCAGCATTGTTGTCGTGAGAGATTACATTCCCTTAATTACATGGAGTGAGAGATTACATGTTCCTTAATTACATGGAGTGAGAGATTACATGTTCCTCAAACTAGCTTTTGCGCATCTCAGCATTGTTGTTATCAAACATGTTTGTACAAAGGTCTCAGGACATATGTATATAAAATACTCAATCGTTCCAGTTGGTCAAAATACTAAAATCTGTTTCGTGCAATTTCTGTATGTGCCTTCACCGACCCTCAAGACTAATTATGTTTTTGAAGGTTTTCTATAATCCACATGTGACTGATTTGTTATTGTCGACTATCATCTCCTGAAATCAAGTTCGTTGGGCGGCTTATTAGGAAGAGTGTTCCAAATAACATTCAAACCAGTAATATGTCAGTCGTGTCTTTTTCCAGTCTGTTATCGGTAATTTGATTGATTTACTAGGGGGCTGACATTTCGGGCTATCACAGCACAGACAATGTTGACCACGAGACGCTGACAGTAATCATTATAGGTAATACGGTAAGCCTGGCCGAGGACGAGTCTCGTCTTTATCACGACGTACAGGAATCGGCAGACTTCGCATTTACATTCACTAAGGAATAAAGCAATCAGTCTTCACCGTGCGCAGTCTTTATCAAGCATTTTAGACATTCACTGCCGTCTAGTGACTGATGTCTCCATATTTTAAGCCTGTACGCTCGAGTGGGATTATTTTCGATCTGACACATTTCATCTGAAATGGATATTGAATAGAACTATATGTCATCTTGATTAAATGCGTTGTATTGTGAAAGCTGCTGCGAGTTGCCTAACGGTGTGAGGGCATCGTTATGGGTAAAGGATTCGTGGTGTAACTGTACCCGATGAATGGTCGGTCACTAATATAGAGGGGCACGGGTGGCCCAGTCGTTGACGGCGGGTCAATTCGCTGAGCAGAGTTGCGTTCCTTGGGCACGCCAGAAACCTATGATTGTGGGTTCGAATCCCGGTTCGCCCCGATTATGTTATTAGGTTTTTTTTCAGGACCATTCCCGTCCTCGTGGGTTTCATCAAAGTGGTTACAGATCTGATACCTGCATCACTTCGGGCTTTCTTCCACATTAAACGTATTTTGTTGACACCTTGTATCTGTGTCGTCTCACAACTGTTAACTCTGGGTAAAGGAAGCTACACGAACATAATTCTATTGACAGTTTGTAACCGGGTCGTCTCTTTGAGTACAAGTGACAACGCCGAGTAAAACCAGCTAACCGTGTACGATTCTATTGACACTTTGTAGCTGTGTCGTCCCGTTCATTACAATTGTCCACTCCGAGTAAAACCAGCTCAGCTCAGCCAGTTGGTTCGCATAAAGAAGTAACATTTATTACCAATCCTGGGGGATAAGATAAATTGCCTTTTGAGTTGTTAGAAGGCTAACAGTCACATAACAAACTCACCCTACCGGGTACCCATTCACAGCTGGGAAGCACGTTTCGAACAATGCCACTTGTTTACTCCGACATCGTTATAGGCCTTGTTTTACCGTTATATTTGGAGAAACAGGGTAAATAACAATCACGGTAATTTCTAAAAATGTAAATAGTAAACAAGGAAATAGTTAACAAAATGAAATAAAAATGTGTGTTCTTAACAAAGCAGTTCAATACACGTGTTGTTGATATTTAACCAAAACGTGTGAAGAACATTCACAATATAAAAGAGTGAAATGAAAATTGACTTATTCAAATATTTTGACGTGATATCGACAATCGATCATGTTGATAACACAGATAACCCGCATATTGGAAAACCCGTTCACAATCTGACATTGACATTGGTTTAATCGAGTCACCATTATATACAAACATGAGTGATTGTCCCGTCAAGATATGCCACGCTACCATATAATGACACAGACACTAAAACCATTCCATTAATAATTTGAATAATAACACGCCAGCATTGTAACTTGATATCAAGCTGTTGCAGATAATGCCACATATAGTCAGTCCCCTTCTGTGCAAAGAGTTAAAACACATTAAAACCGCAGAGACCCCCCCAAAACGGAGACCCCCAAAATCAGCCTTTAACTACATGATCGATCCTAGTAAAGAGTACTGTATATAGCTTACATTATGTGCCTGCACGAGTAACTTGCTCCGCGTTTATCTCTAATCCATTCTTGCTTATAAATCAAAGGAGCTCACAAATATCTTCTTTGTGTATTGAAACCGGTTTTCACAACACATTACGGCTCCAAATCACAGGGATTATACAAGATCGGACAGACGATGCAGCCCATAAACAACGTTGCCAGGCTGTCTTGGTTGAGGTTTTTTGTGTTGGCAATCAATTTAAGAGATCATAGGTTGGCTTTATATGTATGGCTGATGCCAACTTGGAGATATGAAGAAACGAGTGGAAGCAATGCATTATGAGATGGCTTGTAACTTGGTTGGTGCTCTGAAAGCTAATATTTGTCTATATATGCCAGAGTACTTGGGAAGGCTACCAGAGAGGGATTGTAATGTATTTATGAAGAAGCGTCTGACAAGATGATCCTGGGTCCTATCTAGATCAATACAAGAGGAAGAAGTTAGCGAACACCGGTATAAATATCTATTCATTATCGACAGGAAAGCAAATAAGTCGCGGGTATAGTAATGGTAAAAATGGAAATTCATTTTGGGAAGTTGCAATGTATAAATTCCATGAATTCTTGACGTTTCAGCATTAATATGAAAATCAGAAGCGAGTAAGGAAAACTCGTTTCAACTGGCCTGAGCCGGTGGCATGATCTCGCTGAAAGAAATGCTCCTGAAAAAACATTAGCTTGGACAGCGGTTGGGACGATGTCTCAAAGCAACGCAACCGTCGATGTTGACGGAGTAAGGGAATTGATGAAATGACCACACGTTCAACAGATGGGGATATTGGCATAGATTGGGAAACAGATTCATCGGCACAGACCGCAAGGGAAAAGGGGAAGCTGTGGAAATGCAACATTGAGATTTATGGCGTCCACAAACACCAATCGCTTGAACACAATAGCGCCTTCAGTAATGGCATGTGCTTTTTGTCCACAATGTAAAAAACGGCGCATTTATCATCACCACTGATTTTGTCAGTTTCAAGCTGCTAATACGCTTTATGTCGGACTGATCCAAACCAGGAGTATTAAGAAAATCGGATTTTTTTCTATTGATTTGGTTTTTACAAAGTTCGTGACTAAAACGTTCTAAAACCGGACCGCGACTGCGATTGTTTTTATTTCCTAAGTGATAATATTGGATCTGAGTCTCTTCTCTTTTGAAATATCACGGGGTATATCATGATCCTACTGGTTTAACTGAAAAATCTTGAGGTTCCATTAGAAAGTTTTACAATCGTTTCCTTTCCACTCATGACCTATACACTGTATGGATGATATCATAAGTAATCAAATATCGCACAGTTCCTTATAAGAAAGATTCCATTATGGCCATAAATATTTTTTTAGGAAAACCACACGTACATGCATTGATTATCTGCCATGCTGTGCGTTGCAAGCAAACATGTAGAACACGTCAACACGTCGTATCATGAATTTGGTCGTGAAGAAATAAAGTTGATTTAATTTCAAAGCTTCCAATTAACGTATGAACCATGCTTATTCCAGCTACTCTATACCACAAATGATGAAACCAAATTACGTCACGATCCCACCATTGATCAAACAAACCAAAGTAACCCACAATCCCACAATTGATCAAAGCATGTTAACTCGCGATACCCGTAAGTTAACCCACAATCCCACCAGTTAACCGAGTTAACCCGTGATGCTTGCAAGATAGCTCAGAAATCATACCTTTGATCAGGTTAACCAGGTTAACCAACGATCCAAGCAAGTTAACTCACCATCACAGTATTCATTCGCTAAGTTAACCAAATGTGTTTCAAACAGTTGTCCATTCACAAGACCGACTCCTAGGATAGAGAGTCTGCCCGGAGAGCGAAAGGTCGGTTGTTTGATCCCCGGCCGCGTCATACTAAAGGACGGTATAAGATGGTTCTTGTTATTACCTTGCCCGGTCGCCTCTGAGGCAAGATCTGAGAGGGATATCGTTAAACTGGGGCATGGTCTTACAATATAAAACCGGACTGAAACAAACCGTCCGTATCCTGTGTCTGTGTGGGGTATCAATGCTAAACTGCGGCATGGTATCTCCGTGGGCTAGCATTATAAAACAGTCTTACCCAAATCCCCCAATAGCAGAGTCCCTTATACGATTCCGACTTTATCACACGCACACGCACACGCACACGCACACACACACACTCACAATCACACACACACACACACGCACGCACGCACGCACACTCACGCACGCACGCACGCACGCACGCACACACACACACACACACACACACACAAACACACACACACGCACGCACGCACGCACGCACGCACACGCGCACACACACACACACGCACACGCACGCACGCGCACGCACGCACGCACGCACGCACGCACACGCACACACACACACACACGCACGCACACACACACACACACACATACGTGCTGTAATCGCTATTTAAGTGCAATAACATTTCACCTGACAATAAACGCCATTTCACCTCAGCTCCATTCACATTGCAAATCAAGTAATTATCAGCAATTGCAGTGCTAGGACATTACACGACATCAATCAACATGTAGAAGGTGAGCTACAGACCTTCTAGGACACGGTATTAAGTGTGAGTAAGGTCAGTCAGAGGGTTTGACGTCATCAGTTTCCGCATGAGTGACCTCCTACATGGCAGCAGCGTTAGAAGTTAATACCAGCTCAACAACTCATGGTTAACCAAATGTTCAAAGGGTTTGTGAATGGAGGAAAATTAACTGTTAGCAAGTTAGATTTCACAAACTAAATATTATCACCTTTCTGAACAGGATTTTTAACTCGTTTTTTCCAACCGATATCTTGTGACGTTTCAGGGCCGCTACCAGTACATGTACTTTATCGTACAAATGTCAAGATGTGTTCAGAGGTTGAAATAACGACCATGTCACATCCAAAGTATTAACTCAAGACAGTCAGGAGTTATCTGAGATTATGTTTTATAGATAAGACAAAGATAACATGTCAACTCCTATACAAGTCTTTATCGCAAAATACTGAAAGGCCAAAAGACTAAAGTACAGAAGTCTCATTTGAAACTATTCTTGTATAAATATATCAAGAATTACATTTTCCAGATTTAGATGCTCATCATATAGACTGAACATTGAGGTAGGGAGATATATCAAAAGAGTGCAATTTACAGTTTAGAACCAAGACCCCGTAATGATTAGGGTTAGAATTGGTTTTCAGCATCCAGTGCTTATCATAGGGGAACACTAACGGAATCGGGTGGACAGGATCGCTGACAAGGTTTATCGATCTCATCGTGTCCCAATTGCGTTGATTGATGCTCATGATGTCAATCACTGGATTGCTAATCCCAACTCGATTATTTACAGACCGCGGCATACAACCATATATAAACTACTGGGCAAATAATGGTGACTAAAAAATAAACCAACAAGAAAAATTTGTTCGATGGTGATGTATGTTATGCTGTCATTATAGTTGTGTTTTGGAACTTAAATTTGGAGATTTCGGCGACTATTCTCAGCCTAGCAACGTTTTGATAAGTATGTAAATTTTTATCAAATCCAATTGTCAATTGCATACTTTCTGTTGCCCCGTAGTTTATGATTACATGGAATATATCTGGAGTGCGGCGTTAAACAACAAACATAGCCAGGAAACTGCAGATGGATTCCATTACCTAATTACCAAGAGGCCATGCTCCATGACCTGACGTCCACGCCCTGCCTCGGTCTAGACGTAGTAATTAGTGCCCTGGTTGCCCTGAACATCGTTAATCAGTGATTGTGTGATTAACAAACCTCTTTAACATTGAGTTAGTAGACAAGTAACGCTGTCTTTGAATGTGTTTTACTGGGACTGACAGTTCGACAACAACGCCGATCATCACTGTATAGAGTTTTCTCCCTTGCTATGACAAGCTGAGATTCGTCCCACGACTATGACCCTTGATACCCATGTGGTTTAACGAAGTGGGAAATGTTTACAGCGTCACTTTGGGCTTTCTTCTCACAAGGGGGCACTTATAATAATAATTATCAGAAATGGTATGAAAAGTGTTAACCAAACACTCTCATAGTGACAAACTTGTCCGTTCTCCATCTATGATTTGAAATGTGAAACTTTGGTGACTCAAACTCTATTTACTCGACATGATCCCGACAGAACCCATAACGACACTATGGTGTACTGTCTGCACTCCCTATAACTCGACTTCGAGTTAACCAAGAGTGACTGTACTATGTGAATGTATGGCGTAGCTTGTGCCGTGGACCACCCACGAGATAGTTATTCGAGTAAATGGGTAAGTGTTCGTAATAGCAGAACAATAGCGGAATAATAGCAGAACAGGAGCAGAATAATAGCAGAACAATAGCAGAACAATGGCAGAGCAATAGCAGAACTGGAGCAGAACAATAGCAGGACAATAGCAAAATAACAGCGGAATAATAGCAAAACAATAGCAGAACTGGAGCAGAACAATAGCAGGCCTATTTTAGAAAAATAGCAGAACATTAGCAAAACAGGGGCAGAATAATAGCAGGACAATAGCAGATCAACAGCGGAATAATAGCAGAACAATAGCAGAAACGGAGCAGAACAATAGCAGGACATTCGCAGAACAATATCAGAACAGGAGCAGGACAATAGCAAAACAATAGCAGAACTGGAGCAGAACAATAGCAGGACAATATTAGAAAAATAGCAGGACAATAGCAGAAAAATAGCTGAAGAATAGCAGAACAATAGCAGAAACGAGGCAGCACGAGTACTTACATCAGCGGTATGCGTCACCAGACTTCTACCAAGAAGCCTCGGGGTAGTGTAGTAAACAAAAGATTTCTCCACAAGCTAAAGATCGATTCCCACAACATATGAAGACTGGTTTCGGTGTTCAATGGTGTAAAATGACTAGAATATTGCTAAATGGTGCGAGACCGTCACTCACTCATGATCACATCAAACTAAACAATGACAGTCCAGAGTGAAGCATGTGGAACTTGTATCTCGCAGAAATAATGCTGTAGCATCTCTGAGACAGCAGGCCTTGATATCAACCCATTTATCTCTGTGGCATTGAGCCGGATACTCTTCTCCTGATAGACATATGTTCGTCATCCCCGACAGCAAACACACCACCACTTGCAAATACATCATCCAGCGTATACATACGCCTTATCCAATGTACACTGAAACAAATACTTTCAAACTACTCATCATACAATCTTCTTCCCTGCACACTCCAGCTTAATGTACGTGAACAACGTAACCATAATAGTTTCAGTGTTTTTGGCACTTCAGCGTAAGAATTATTGCATTTTTTATCAATCGTATTACTATAAGTAGATAGCTGCAAACCATGTTGAGATTCTTAAATGGATCTCGTGCAAGGCCATTACTCAAATAGCTACATTCCTCCATTCACTTATTCTGCTGACCTTGAGTGTCACCAAGGTCATGGGTTCGGCGGTTCGGCAGTTAGTGAAATGGTAGGTCAAATTAGATTGTCCTTTGCTCTTAGATCAATCAACAGGAAAATATTATGTGGGTTTATCCATTGAACGCTGCCTTTTTCTTGCAAGTATCACGCCCGCCCGCATCATGGCTTCATCCCCAAAAGGGTCGCTAAAGAAAGAAGAATTATCATGCTTTTACTGTAAACCTTGTGAGATGAAGAACCATTCATGGATCTATTTATCACTCACGTGCAAAGGCCTGGGGAAATACGAGGCAATTTAGCTATAGAGGACTTACGAATGCCATTATTAAAGGAGAAATGGCAGCGGTCCGTGTGGTTTTCACGACTCTGTGATGAAGATTGTCAAGGAAAGCTTCAAAACGGTGCTAAAATCACGGGATCACCACGCACATGAAGTGGCAATATCCCAGATAACATCTCTTGCTCCCGTAATAGTTATAGTGCATTAAAATCCACATACCATGGCATGTTCGTAATATCCATTGTCCTTAGACGTAATTCGGTTTGTTGAACATTGAATGTCGTGATTTTATAACAAAGGAACAGAAGAAATGTGGACAATAAAAGATTTCTTTTAGAGCCATTCAAGTCAGGATTTGCAACTAAATTAGTTGCCGGACACCGTATAAAGAGTTTAATCAAGCTAATAATTGTCAAGATTAAATCTTATGATGATTACGGCGTGTGATCGTGTGATTTTTTTTTCAGGCTCAATCAATCATTTCACTTAAGGCGATGACGCACATGTGTTTTGTCGACTAATCATCCTACTATATTTTACACAATAGACATTAATTATCACTTTTTCCCAGTCCAACTGTAAGTGAATAAAGGGACCTAGGATTTCTGATTGTTCTATGACTTCAGGACATGATTAAGAGTTTAACTGACCAAAAGAAGCAGTGGACAAAAATGGTAATTGCAAATGAAAATAGTTTATGCCGAAATTGATCGAAATACACCAGCACGAGCTTTTGCATTGTGTGATCCGGATTTGCCTGAATGGATGACGTTACGATGAGCAGTAATTGTGATGAACTTGTATCACGAACTCAACCAGTATTGAACACCAACGTTACCGGTTAATTCGTCTTTGCTATCAAGGGACGTTGGGATGCTGTAACCCTCTGGGGACCAGGGCTTCAAACCTCTCCATTATGCGCATCTGGCGCCAGTTTTGCCGCTGTTGATCAACCTATTGGCCTGCACCGGGTCCACTGATGGACGAACAGCAACATCGTGGGTGGTCTGTATTCGTCCGCATTATCACCGTGACGCGAAAACATGCACATATTACGCAGCATTCGTGACACGCAAAGGTGTCGACGTATCTTTCAACTACGTTTATATTAGATGAACCTAGCGACATGTTACACGCCTTAAACCCATGGGGAAATTTTGCCAGAAGTTTTCAATCAGGGGTAAAAAAATAATTTTTATTTTGTTTTCCTCAGCGACCATGTTTTTCCAAATAGGAATTCGAACACTCATATTTTTACTGCCTCTAACTACATATTATTTCATCATTTTGTTCAACGCATTGTCCCAACAGGCCAACGCGATTCTCTTTTAATTTCAAACCAAATTAGTAACATATTTTTGTTGCACGCAAGTAACACTGGGTATGATGTACATACATATCATTATACTCTTTCCCGATATTAAGACATACGTGACAGAAAAATGGATATTGAATATCTCGTGGGATATTTTAGGTGGTGATACCACAACTAAAAATAAGAATCAGTGATTAGAAACCAGTCGACGTTCCCGTCCACACGAAATGGCATCCGCTGATGCAAGCAGGGCTGATAAGTTTGCTCAACACTCGCCAATAATTCATGTATGTTGGTGTATAGGCTTGGTCGTGGGACTCGGTGCGAACAAATAGCCCGAGTGTCCAGAGTTGCTTCCACTGTCCCCACACAATGGGCAGCTTCATGTTGTTTGTAAAAGCTCCTCCTGCACTAGGAGCACGACGTTAATCAGGGCTCCTGAGGATTAGTTGAGAACAAGTTTCAAATCACGCTATGATCATCTGGTGCTGTGGTGGGCGATTAACTTGTTACAGGCTGGTATAAGATGGTCAATAAACACTGAACAATCAACAGCCCTTGTGCAATATTCTCCCGGGAAGCAGCAGCCGTAATTAAAAGGCAGGATTATTTTTAAAAGTTCTAAATTACATCGCTAGTAGAGTACTGATATTCTTTTATGTTTTTTTCACACGTGCCAATGAGGGAATTCGTCTTCATTTAATTAAGCTTAGCGCTGAAGGGAAGAATAGAATATCTTTGCATGTTCTCTGTCGTTGCTTTCCTTTTCATTATGGTTTTATGCAATTTACACTGAAGATAAACACCTACCATTTCCCTCTATTCGTATAATATACATGGTATATTCCGGGAAAATTGATAATTGCGCCCGATTTCTCAACATTACCCGATGCCATGGTGTTATTTTCCAGTCGATGAATAAATTATGCGATAACATGCAGTAACCTAAGTCATAATGGCATAATAATGATACATTGTACCGTATGGCATCATCACCAGTACAAGGAGAATCTTTCATTTTACTTTCATTAACAGTATCCCTGCAAAACGAAAGTTCATTTGTTCAATCAATTCGGTGTTTTGAATTCCTGATTTAAGGGTTCAAGTCTTCGATTCCCCTATGACGCCCTGGGTTCCGATGTGCAAACAACCATAGCGTTTCGACTGTCGTAAGCATATGTTAGGTATGGGGTTACGGTAACCTCAGGGCTAAAATCGCTTTGTACAGCCCCATCCTGATTTTTTGCTCCTTTACGAGGGCGTTATGACAGAATGGGTTGTGTTTGACGCCGCTTGTAACATCATTACAGTTTCTCAGCTTGTTAGTTTGATGGATGTGTGTGTAGGGGTGGGGGTGGGGTGCCCAAAGTGGCGCATGTCTGAGACGTTTAGCACTTTCACGAGCAAGGTACATTGCTGACAAACCTACACACATAATAAGGGAGAATCTGGGATTCGAACCCAAGATCATAGGTTTCTGGCACCCCTAAGGGTTGGGTGGTTGGTTTGTTGTTTAACGCCGCACTCAGCAATATTTCAGCTATATGACGGCGGTCTGTAAATAATCGAGTCTGGACCAGACAATCCAGTGATTGACATCATGAGAAACGATCCACGCAATTGGGATCGATGACATGCATCAACCAAGTCAGCGAGCCTGACCACCCGATCCCGTTAGTCGCCTTTTACGGCAAGCATGGGTTCCTGAAGACCTATTGTACCCCGGAATCTTCACGGTTAAGGGAAGCAACTCTGTAGAGTGAATGCCGGTGCCTGAGACGATTGTGCCATCTGTGTTCTCAGTTTATATAATTTTTGCAGTGAGTCGATACACATTGATGTGGGAGACAAGGCGGAAGTGATGGATCTTCGCATCAGTAGGATGCTGTCAAACCAAACTCATCATCAAGAGAAATTTTAATTTGAAACCTCGATCATAGGTTTTGTCACATTGGAGACAGCCAATCTGAACAGAGAAATAGGGCTCTTTAGAGAACGGAGTAGTCATTGCACCTTGGGGCAATATTAACCGCCACAGTATGGATGACTGAGTGACAACACGATATTTCACAGCTACACAACGTAACGACATCATTGTGTCGAGACATGTCAGTTAAGGTATCGCGATTCGCATCACACTCAAGTTACACAATCATTAATTTTGAATACGTCGTTGCACAGAGTTCATAACAAAATACTATAAACAATCATCCTGAAAAATTCTAATTAATGTGGTCTTTATGAAACCATGTATGAAACATCAAAGGTAGCATTTCGGTCATTGCTGACTAAAATAGTGCCAAATCAAAGCAAATGTCTTCAGTATTAAGAATAATATTTGCATGAATCAGTTATAAAAATGGCCCATGTGTAAAAATATGATCATAACCCGTATTAACGACACAGGAAAGCGCTTGATATAACAGAAATCTGGATAAGCCCTAAACTTCAATCGTATTGAGTATTTTTGTCGCTCCACGGTAGCCATAAGTGCTGCAAGAAAGTAACATGATGCCTTTGATAAAGTTGCAGTTAATGCTAGTTATATTCAAGTGGTTCTTTGAAGGTTTATATGACATTCGGAATATTAATAAAAACGACATCTTTCCCGTTGTGACTTAAAAAGACAGTGGACCTCGGTTAATTCGAACGGTAACGTTTCCAGGGAACATATCTCGATTAACATATTTCCGAATTAACAAGGTTTTGTTGCTTGTTGTGTTCTTCACAATTGGTGGCGTTCGTAACAGTAGTTACGATGTTTGTTTGTTTGTTGTTTAGCGCCGCTCTCAGCAATATTCCGGCGGTCTATATGACGGCGGTCTGTAAATAATCCAAGGACCAGACAATCAAGTGATTGGCATCATGAGCATCGTTCTACGCAATTGGGATACGATGACATGCATCAACCAGGTCAGCGAGTCTGATCACCCGATCCCTCCAGTCGCCTCTTACGACATGATTTGTTTGTTTGTTTGTTGTTTAACGCCACACTTAGCAATAATCCATCTATATGACGGCGGTCTGTTAATAATCGAGTCTGGACCAGACAATCCAGTGATTGATATCATGAGCATCGATCCACACAATTGGGATACGATGACATGCATCAACCAAGTCACTGAGCCTGACCACCCGATCCCGTTAATCGCCTTTTACGGCAGTCGGGTGATGCTGAAGGCCTATTCTGACCCGGATCTTCACGGGTTGATGGTGTGAAATGATGGGTTGGTGGCTTTAATCTTTTTCTTTTATAATGAGTGAGTGAGATGGGGTTAGCGCCTCTTCATTCATCAATATCACGTCGGGGATGCAACATGACCTAACATGTTCAACGATGACGTTGATATGGATCGGGAACAAATGTTAGAATATCATATTTGAAATAAGAAGTGTTATTCAAGTGACAAATTGATGTCTTGATTTAGATAGTATTGAGTGAGACATCAGATAAAACCTACATTTAAGAATATACAAGTCCCTATCTGGTCTAAAACTGTTGTCAAGGTATGAAACAGTTTGCGCTGTTATCCTTATAAAACTCATTACACAAGTTCAGAAATGAACGATAGCGAGCCTCAACATTACTCCCGGGAAATAAATATAAGCGCCCCGAAAATAAATTGCTTGCAGGTTCGTGCAAATGAATATGGGTAAATGTGATGCATCGTTTAGACGTACACAGAATGCCATTAACTGTAAAATACATCATCTCAAGTGCATCTCTAATAAGATTGGCAATTTGAAACTAGCGAATCAAACATCGGTCAATGATAGAGACGTGACACGTTTCTATGGCAACGAAAACAAAATTATTAGAAATTATTGCTAAATTGCCAGTTGTCTCTGTCAAGTGCTATCGTGGTGAAAGGCTTGAGACCAAGTCGTATCTGATGATGAAATAGTTCTCGGCTCTGTAAAAGGCAAATGTTATCTTCATATACGCTGTTCAAAATAGAAGTCAATGAACTTGATTAACTACTGGTATTGATTAATGATTTATAAATATTGATTTACATTTACATCATCACCATCATTTTCGTCATCGTCATCATAATCATCTCCTCATCCTCACCATCATCTTCATCACTATCATCATCTCCACCATCATAATCATCATCATAATCATCATTTCTATCATCATCGTCATCATCATTATCATCTCCTCCTCCTCCTCCTCCTCATCATCATAATCATCATTATCATCATCACCATCATAATCATCATCATCTCCATCATCATCATCATCTCCTCGTCCTCACCATCATCTTCATCGCTATCATCCTCCTCCTCATCATCATTGTCATCACCATCAGCATCGTCACCATCATCACCATCATCTCCACTTCATCATCATCAAAGACAACACTTCGTTGTTCAGATAATTGTTAATACACATTATATAGAAAAAATAAAGTATACAATGTTGTAAGAGTTATGCGCTGATGGACTGAAAGGTGAGGTGAAATGGGGTTTAACGTCTCGTTCAAGATTATTGCACTTATATAGCGATGTGCATGCACGTGTGTGTGTGTGTGTGTGTGTGTGTGTGTGTGTGTGTGTGTGTGTGTGTGTCTGCTTGTACTTGTTCGTACTGATTCCGATTTATAGTGCTACCCCACGGAGATACCCTGCCGCAGATTATCATCATGAATACCCCACTCAGACACGGTACACGGACTCCGAGCCGACCAGTGCTTGTTTTAACCCCTTAATGTCGATAGCCAGACAGGGTAACAACAAGTACCATCTTTTAACGCTTTTGGTATGACCTTCCGCTCTCCGGGCGGACGCATTACTTTCCACTGAAAGGAAGAAAGTTATTCGCATAAAAGGAATAGTATTTTGACATCATAGTTTCTTTGTTTCTTTATTATTTATTACGTACACACAAATAACATGTAAAAATATCTGACAGGTTTGAAACATAATCTTAGTGTGAATATAAACACTGGTTGATAGCTTGGAAATATACTGTTGCGGTAATACATGTATGTAAAACTACCGCAATTGTGCGGTATAAATGTATGTGAATGCTGTTCGGTACCATGTGTATGTAAAATACTGTTATAATACGTGTATGAAACATTGTCATCTTGCGATGGTAATCTGTACGTACAGCTGCCACATGCATATGTTTACTACCCACATATAAATTACTTCATATTGCGGTGATAAATATGCCATAAAAATGCTAGTCAAATGCGGCAACATATGTATGTAAAAGACTTGCGGTGATAAATGAATGTATACGACTGTCACCCTGCAGTAATAAATGTATATATGCATAGAGAGCTACACGGTAAAATTGGGTTGCTCGGATATTGCTGTTTTAGTAGGTTTTTGATAATAAAATCTGCATCTAATAACGTAAGGATATTGCTATAATTTCTGAAAACTATAAGGGTTGGATAGGCAATTTATACAAATAGAATGTTAGACGCATAACACATAGCATGCAGGAGAAAATACCTAAACGAATGATCCCCATTACAATGCAAGGTGAATACTATATGACACATTTATGGAAATCAAGAACCTCGGCATGGCACGGAGGCCAGATATCAGGGTTGACGTATTGAGCCAAGCAAGTTGTTATTCCTGTTTCGATCTCAGCTGAGATTGCATAATTGACTTGCAACAAGGCGTCGATGGTCGACAGTGGCGTCTCCAGCTTGTAACATGCTTTCCTTTGTTAATTATTCCAGCATTGATTCCAAGAAAGGAAAAGAGACACGCCGTCTGAAACTTGGTTTTCGAGGCACACGTGCTTCATTCTTAAACATGAGACTTCCGGAAACAACACCAGCTTCCGCAGCCGGTGGGATTGGCCGGATACAGCAGGTACTTGAACCAGTCGCGCTACAATGATGTCACAGTAACAGTCTGACCCAATACCTTTTTTCCATTTAAAAAATATATAAAACAAAACAGACTTTTTTCGAAATTTAAACCGTTAGACACAAATCTTTTTTCCATTTAAAAAATATATAAAACAAACCAGATTTCTCCGAAAATCTATCCTTCGTCGGGTCGAATCGACCCATCTAAAGTTCTTACCACTAAGATTCTCCGGTTTTAAAGAAATGAGGCACGTGTTCGCTGTTTGAAATTCCAACTGCCAAAAAGAAGGGTTTTTTGTCAGCGAATATTTTTATCTCATGGGAAATGTATTTGTGTGTTGTCCTGACTACGCGAAGCCTCCTGTACAAATATATTGCTCCATGAAGGAGACTCCTGATCTATTCTATTGAGGCAAACGATTTATTACAATCTGATGTCAAATATCGTACGTTACTCATACGTTAAAGTTAGTGGGTGGATGCAGGTCTCAGATGTTCATCACGGAAATGGTACTGTCAAACCAAGACATATAATCTGGGCGAACCGGGATTCGAACACACAATCACAGGCTTCTGGTGTGTCCAAGAGACGTAACTCTGCACAAAGACTGGGCCAACCTGCCTCCTCATCAGTGAAAGGGTGAAGGTGATCAAAATGACCATCTGTCAATACAGACATATTGCTCCAACATAGTATCAACTTCCGGGTTTTGACGAAGTTACTTCCGGTTTCCAAACTATGCGCCCGTCCCGGCAGCAGCTAATGATGGTCTATCTATTAACTCCGCAGAGTAGTCTCAGTGACAGGATTAACTGCATTGCTTCACAATTATCTGCCTGTGTGGGGTGATATTTACACTGCGTTTCTGCAAGGGATTTTAATTTAACAAACCCATCGATTGCAATTTAAGGCCGATCCAGTGTAACTCACAGTAAATTGTGTAAGATACCGTCTTGACAGGGGCACCGAGAAAACATGTAAACTTAATTGAATGCTTCGAAGACGACTTTGTGGCGGTGATGTCATTCATTCGTTAGGCACGTGGCGTTACTGTGGTAAATCAGGCTGCTTCAGAATCTGCTTAATGCTTGGATATTTTCGATCAGGGGTGAAAGAGGTTGAAGACATATGAAAGCTACATATAAAGTCGGCCCAACAATAAATCACATGTCTTAACTGTTCTAATAATGATAATGATAATATTATTATCATTATTAATATTATTATTATTATTATTATTAATAATAATAATAATAATGATAATGATAATACAGGAATGAGTGTCAACCAAGCGAAGTGCAATGTCAAATCGGCCCAGACTCAGTTCTTCAAGGAGAGGCTAACTGAACGACCACTGCATCGAGTTTATGTGCAGTGTGTTGAGAAGATCAACAACCCTGCAGAGTCTTTAAATTGGATGAAGTTGGCCTGAAAAGTGAAAAAGAAGGCTCTTTGTTTGCTGCTCAGGACCAGTCACTTCCCACTTGAAACCGACAATGTGTGATTTTGCATCAAAATGTAAATATGAAATGTAGATAATATAATGAATTTAATGAGACTGTCCAACTCATTGTCAGTGGATGCTGAGCTTTGGCACAAACACAGTATCTCAAGCGACACAATGGAGTAGTTCGATCATTTTATTACCGTCTTTCCAATGCTTGTTGTTTTGACAGAGGTCCATCCATGGTACAAACCACAATATGTGCAGGGAGTCATGGAAAATGATAAATACAACATTCTTTGGAATAGGCCCAGACCTATCCAGGCCAACAATCCACTGAAATCATTTATATTATTGAATTTTCTGTCCCTCTTGACGCTAATGTGATTGACATGATTCAGGACAAACATGGCAAATATGCGGACCTCGCTTTAGAAATGTCACGCTTCCATCCAAGTACCAAGTTGACTCCCCATTGTTCTCGGTGCCTTAGGTTTGGTAAATCCAAATCTGTTGACTGACAATGGGAGAGTACCCGGGTTGCTACCAGGACAACAGCCTTTCTGAAAATCTGGGTAATGCAGAAGGCTACGGTGTTGGGGAGTCACATTCTCCGAAAAGTTCTGGGTGGGTTTGACTAGGCAGCGTTCCTGGGAGAAGTCCCATTCGCTGCCAGGGCTGCGTGTAGAGGGGGCAAGGGCCCTGAGCTGATGATGAGCCTGACCAGCCTGAGTGTGCCAGAATCATCAAAACCCAGAATCATCTCAACCCATTTTGCGGTATTTATTTATTGTAATATAATATTTCTAATAGTTATCACAATCATAATGTGCGCCTGTTCACACAGGACAGGTATCCAGATGGGTTGGATGAGGAAAGATGAGGATTGTAAAGTGAATAGGTATTACTTATCGTTGTCAGCCAAATTCCTCGGGATTTACAGTAATGTTTTAACCTGGTGATCTGTAACATATTTTATAAACAGCAGAGAAAAAGAACGTATGCACCCATGTTTGATGAGTGGGATCAACAGAAACAAACACGAAATGGTCATGCGGTGTGGCGGTGGGGTCACTTAATGGTTTAAGCGTTTGCTCGTCACGCCGAAGACCAAGGTTCGATTCCCCATATGGGTACAGTGTGTGTTCCCCGTCATAATATTGCTGGAATTTCGCTAGAACGGCGAACAACAATACCAATTCACTTACTCAAACCATGCTTGCCCCAAAAAGGCGACTATGCTTGTCGTAAGAGGTGACTAACGGGATCGTGTTGTCAGGCTCGATGACTTGGTTGATTCATGTCATCGTATCCCAATTGCGTGGATCGATGCTCATGATGTTAACCACTGGATTGTCTGGTCCAGACTCGATTATTTACAGACCGCCGTCATACAGCTGGATTATTGCTGAGTGCGTCGTTAAACAACGAGCAAACAGACACTCACTCACTCACTCACTCACTCACTCACTCGCTCAATGGAGACATATTTGATACGGGAATCCTAGTTGAGTTTTGGATTTAGGTTTGAAGTGTTTCGTGACTTTGTGTAATCTAGTAACATTTTGATAACGTTTGTAATATGCTGGTGAAACACAATTTTCAAGTGCATACTTTCTTTTTCTCGGCAGTTTATATTGCCCTGGTGATGTCTGCCAAAGGGTACGGACATCATATAAAATGGACTTGCAAAGTCATTTGAGATATGTTGTTGATGACATGAAAAGTATATACCCACTATACACGACGCTTGTCAAAATGATGGGCGATGCTGTCCCACACTCCTTACCATGTGACACTTGCTACAATGGGTGATACTCTTTTCACGAACACCTGGTCTCATAACCGATTTCCACTGATCCATTCATATAATTGTTTTCACTATCATCCCTTTTACGCCTCATGGGATCAATATCGGCATATACCCAAGACTGGCTATTCTCTAGCGTTGACGTTTTGAACGTTGTAAATTGAAATTAAAAAAAGTTGCATGTTTTCATTTCAATCATTTGCTAGGAGCACGTAATGATTTTCTAAAACCGGTATCCGTATACAATTTAACTGAGTGTAAAATTAACATGTTTATTTCATTAGTTGTACAGCAAGTATCATCACGATGCAATTGCCGAAGCGAGGCTACATCAAGCGATCTCACGCGCCACGTGATGGCATCCATATTGGATATATTCTAACGTTACATTGATGAGGTCCGACTGTCGTTTTAATTATCGCTAATACACTGCAGAGTCGAAGTGTGTTTTGAATTAGCTATATTTCTACTTTCTCAGGTGTGCAAGCCGGAATAAAACTGTTTCCCTCTTCGTATTGATTGTCATCTGCAGTGACTTATAGACGCTGCCAGCTCTTCATCGGAAAGTCTGTTTGCTTCTGTGGCAAACACCGGTCTAATAATTGGCGATAAAACACACGTGGACATTTTTATGATTAATTCCAGATACATGTCTGGCAACAATGGGATGATGAGCAAGGAAATAATTTAATTGAACATCCTCGATTTCTATCAGGACTGATGGCCTATTGTGAAAAGAGATCTGGAATGACGGCGCTATAATGGACTCCTGTTCGTTTTAAGACTCCGGCAAATGTAATTACATAAAATAGAGTTCAGGTCAGGTACACGTTGTTTTGTATGTGGGTTTGACATTTGTAGAACGGTTCACAGTCGAAATAGATTTTGTGATGCATATACTTTAGAGAATAATATCATTTGAAGATATTTGTTTTGTTCATATCTCTTAATAGATCGCGTGGATTCTGTACGTAATACCCTCGTATTGCAGTTGAGGATTTATCTGGTTTATGTAAATATATACGACAATAGCCTGGAGAGCTGGGGAAAATCAGCACACAATCGAAATGTTAGTTCGTACCGAAGACAAAACGCCCATGCTTTGCGGTTGGACTTTCCGGATATGTTTGTCAAAATTATTCATTCAAAATGATGATATAATATTTGTTTCTGAAATGTCATATTTGTTTTTTATTATTTATAATTACACCGCTCGTTTTATGATCACGAGCAAATAGATAGGTTTGTAGTTATTCTTTCTGCCTGTTTCAAGAAAAAGGCCTCCTATAAATGTCAACAGTAATTAATGTCAATGGGGTTAAAGCAAAAAACCACGCACCAAGACTTCGCGTCAATTTTTCAGAGTCTATTTTTTTTCCTTTGGATTTTCTGAAAGAAACTCGGGCACATAGCGATGTGAAACAGTGCCGATTACTTATAAATTGAATTAAGGTACCCGTGTTCGCGTTGCAGCACCTCTTCAAACTAGCCCTGATCGTGTATTCCAAAACACGGTCTTACATTTAGGTATAGGAAATGATGTCAGTAGTCTTAACAAGGCTTTCAGTCATTGCATGACCAAATAGCTTAGATCAGATCAGATCTTGGTCAGGGGGAAATCGATGCAATGATACCGTTGTGAACATTCAGTGCCGTAATGACTGCTACTTTCACTTTTCAGGCCCTACCCACAAACAATGTCGGTCAACACTGCTGCTTATTTTATAACATAGACTCGCCGTTACATAGATTGACAAGGTGAGGATAAAATCGATGCAAACTAATCGCACAAGAAAGGACAAATTAATTTATGAAGTAAACACCGGGTTACGTAAACTAGGCTAGCGGCGGTGACGTGAACGATTCGTTCTCGTTGTTTAAGTAATGGAAGCGGTGGTAATAACATTGTTACTGGAAAACTGGAAGGGCACTCGAAGCTCTGGTCTAACATATCTGAAAGGAAGTTTCCACAAGTAACCGTTTAGCCATTTGTAACGACAATGCATTTCATGATGTCACACTTGAGGACTCGAGAAAAGAATCAAATGAGAGTTATGTCTCTCCGTACACGTCCGTCGACAGAATAGGGCGTTGTTATTTGCCTAACGTCGGCTGGATGTTCTTGCGGGCTTATGATAGAGTCGGATTCGTGTAATAGACTCCTATTAGGGGCTGTTTGTACTAGTCCGGACGTAAGACTGTTTTATAGTGCTAGCTCACTGAGCTACCATGCCGCAGTTTAACATGAATACACCACTCATACACAGTTTACTGACTCCGAGACGACCAGTCCTTGTTTTATCCCCTTTATGCCGAGCACCAGGCAGGGTAACAACAAGTACCAGCTTTAACGTATGGATCGAACCATCAAATTTCAACTCTCCGGGAAGACGGCCTATCCACTAGACCACCACAACGTCGGTCCTAGTTCATACCGTTGCAGTGAGTTTACTTTATCCTTGCCCTTAGCAACATTCCAACCATATCACGGCGGGTCGCAAATACAAATAGACCGCTTTTATTATTATTATTGTTTAGGTTGTGCAAAATGTTATTATTATCATTATCAGTTTTGTATTTGCATTATCATAGTCACGGTTCGGCAATTATCATCATCATCGCGTATGCTATAAACATTTTATTATTATTATTTGCACTGTTCGTATCAGAAATATGTTCAATAGTTATGGCGTTGCCATGGTTAATATCACTAGCGTATAGTGAAGGCGTTGGGGCAACCTAGTGGTTTAAGCGTATGATCGTCCCGCTGAAGATCCGTGTTCGATTCCCACATGGGTACAATATGTGCAGCCCATTACTGGTGTTCAACGCTGTGATATTGCTGTTATGTTCCTAAAATCGGCGTAAAACCTTATTCACTCCATGTCCAAAACTCGAAATACCGAAACATCAACTACGATAATGTGTGTCCCTGCATTACATCTCTTCCTGGAATGTCTGGCCCGTGTGATGCTTCGTCCATCCATATCAATGGAAAACTACATCATATATTACCAGATCCCTTTGTTACTAAGCCGGTAGTTCAGTGTCTGCATGAAGATCCCAGTTCTGCCTGAAACAGCCCAGCTTGTTATACAAAAAAAACCATCCAAGTATTCAGTCTCTATTCAAATGACGTTAACACCAGCTTAGTATGGTCCATTGCTTCCCCCGCCATCCTGTCCATGCACCGCCCGCAATAGCCATGTTGACATGATAATACCCACAACGCTAAACCGAGTCTTAGGCAAGCCTTGACCTTACATCCTCAGTTCGAGTAATGGAGTAGAAGACTTTTTCCCTAGACAGTCGTCAATAAAGTGGGATTACTGGCATATCGTACGCTGATACATTATTCATAACTTAAATGATATCTCCATCTAACTAGCAGCATGGCATGGCGTAGATGAGGATGAGGATCAGACATACAAGTGGGCGCAACTTCACAAGAAGTGTGAACATGATCAACCAGAGTTTCTTTTAGATGTTGTGAATATATGACTTTTGAAGGAACTGTGCATCAAACGTCACGCACTCACCGACAGTTTCAGTCAAAGTGGAAGAAAATCCTGTGAGGTCTATGTTAACCGGAAGTGCAGGTCTTGATGGGAGAGACGCCTGTTTCGTATCTGGTCATTTCCTATCCTGGGCCCTGACCCACAACGCGATCGCAGCGCTTTGACGATCGTTACCCCAATACTTTAACATACACTTAGGACAGTCGTAGCGCCGCGATCACTTTGTTGGACAGGCCGGGATAGTAAATAACCAGATACGAAACAGGCGTCTCTTCCATCAAGAACTGGCACTTCTGGTTTGACATAGATCACGCGGGAATTTCTTCCACTTCGACAGAAACTGTAACGGGGAACAGGGTTTATTAACTTGCAGGTTTATCAATACATGACCCTTTTCGGAGCTACTTTTCTCCCACATAAGATGGATGCTGATGAAGGAACAGAAAGCTCTGAAACGTCGTGACACAGAATAAAACAAGTTGTTATCCATTAGAAGTGTCTATATTCATGTTCTTCAAACTTCTAAATACCTATCAAAGACTTTAAAGGTTTAAGGTGTCAGCTTATATATGTCCTGTACTACATGTTGTGGTTTTACAGATGTGGCCCTATTATGACCCTTGGACTTCCATAAATATTCACTTCCCGAAATTGTAAACGTTGATGAACTGCTCATTTTCTGCTTAGAGTCTCCAACACTAAGTTGATGTACCGAGATATAACTTTTTATGAAAAAATAAAATTATTTACACCACTCGAATCCCAGTATGTATGTCTACATCTGCAATACTACGTAAAGACCAACAAGGTATCATCTTAACTAGGGCATGACCTTAAACATTGCATGCCAATCCCTGAGAACACTTTCCTTAATCTTTCAAATCCACCCTCCCCCACACCCACCCTCCCCACCTCCCCGACCAGTACAACACCAGCACGACTAACGCTCTCATCAGGTCATCAACAGACAGAATTACTTTTGTTTTCCCCGCAGCACGCAAACAGTCACAGAGCAAGGGCTTACACTACAATCTGGCCAATCGAACTGTCTCCATCCACACATCAAGGCAGCAATTATTCATCAAAGACCAAGCAAGCGCGGACTGTGGGTCGAGGGCTAATGAGGGTCAGTCAGCATAACTACCCCATCGATCTGACCTGACAGTGCGGACATTCCTAGGCGAAATTATTCCTAATATCACTACACATAACTCATGGTTCACAATAAGTGTATGCATTAAACTGTTTATTCAAGGCCCCTATTCGCCGTGTCTGTTTCCCAGGCCACCTTCCGTCTAACACAGTCACATTTCTGTACCGAACAAATAGCCCTCGAATGGCTTAAGACACCTTCATTTTCATTTCTGGAATAGCGACATCGACAACAATCTATTCTGTACATCTTTGAGTTAAGTCCTGGATTACATAAACGCAAACAGCTGGAAACAGTTTCAAGTCACAGTGACAACATATGATATGAAACAGATCAGCATACGGACGCATAAGCTATATTACACATATTCAGAAGGCAATCGCGGCGATAAATGTAACATTTGAAACCTTATATTTGTTGTTTAACTACGCATTTAGCTGTATCCCAGCTATATGACGGTGTTATGTAAATAATCAAGTCTGGACCAGACAATCCAGTGATTAACATAATGAGCATCTATCTACGCATTCGGGATACGATGACATGCATTAACCAAGTCAGCGAGTCTGGCCACCCGTTAGTCGCCTCTCACAAGTATAGTCGCTTTTTATAGCATGGGTTGCTATACTCTAGTCTAAGCGTAACATTATAAGGTAACAAAGCACCTTAAAGAATGAAAATACTGTATATTCAGCTTCAATTATGTCACACTAGGATGTCAAACAGAAACTTATACACTAAACAATGTTGCCTTCATCTGCTTCTACTCTTTTACTTCAGTACAGATTTAGAATAGTCGTTTCTGAGCTTATTCTACTCTAAGCGAGACGATAGCACTATGTTCGCTTGCGAAACAGGGCCATGATTTGCAGAAAGTTAAGAAAAGTCAAACTGAAGTATATCTCAACGTCCTTCTCCACAAACAACGCGAGCATCAAACGCATGGATATAACATTGTTTGTGCATATGATATCATGAAAAATATAAGAAACCACACTTTATCCACATTTTGACGCAATTTTCCTCCACTCAATATTTTCCGTATATCCACTCTTTAATTAAAAAATCGGCCAAAATATTTCCATAATCATAAGAAATCTCTGCTAAAAGCCATGTCCATTGTACGAATCAGACAATGTTATTAGCATGTGTTTATGAATCACCACCATATTTTGATGAGACAAGATGAACCTCGCGTTCAACAGCATCATTCAGAAATTACCGTAAGCTTGACTGTCATTTATGCTTCTACCAGAAAATGACTTTGAACTTACCCCCCCCCCCCCCCCCCCCCCACCCTTTCTCTCTCTCTCTCTCATTCTCTCTCTCGCTCTCTCTCTCTCAAAATGTTATTTTGTATCATGAATCACATTATTGTTACATTGAAAATATCATGGAAGACTAGATGCTCTGTCTTGAGTACCACAATCTATTCGTAGCTGTTTTCATTGCAAGCCATGCCAATTATCAATGATGTAGAACGATCGTAAAAACCATGATTTGTCCAAAGTAGAAGTTGGACTGACAAGAAGCGAGCACAATACAAGCTGTCACAAAACAATATCAGCCTCAATTTAAAAAGCATTATTTTAACGTATGCTCACGATAATGGTCGGAATCGTACAATCGACCCTGTTTTTAACAGATATCTCTTATGAATATGGAAATGGTTTTGTCGCTTTTATTTAGACGTCGGCATTATTGATAATAATTGATATGCAGAAAATAAGTAATTTTGGAGAGAAAAAGAAGATTGAATCAATGATATTAAAAATAGCGAGCAAGCTCAGGCTCTATCGATGTATAATGACTGATGATGGTGATGATGATGAAGCGACCCAGCTGCGTGTTAAACAGTGATAGCACTTCTGACACAACCACACAGACATTGATGAAATGGGAAATCAAGACGGGTTCTGAAAGAAGAGAATGCAGTAGTCATTAATGAAACGCCTTAAGTGTTACTGTGTGGCCAGGCTGCCCTTGTCCAACAAACCGTAGACCGCCTCCGTGGTCTTGTGGTAGAACGTCCGCCCGGAGAGCGGAAGGTCCAGGGTTCGATCCCGGGCCGCGTCATACAAAAAGACGTTAAAAGATTGTACTTGTTGTTACCCTGTCTGGCGCTCGGCATTAAGGGGCTAAAACAAGGACTGGTCGGCTCGGAGTCAGTATACTGTGTATGAGTGGGGTATTCATGTTAAACTGCGGCATGGTATCTCAGTGAGCTAGCACTATAAATCGGCATCAGTCCGGACTAGTACAAGCAGCCACACCCACATACACGTGCATGCACGTCGCTATATAAGTGCAATAATCTTGGACGCGACGTTAAACCCAATTTCACCTCACCTCATCTCCAACAAACCGTTACGTTCTCCGGGCAAACGATCTGATATTTGCCCTTGCAAGAGTGTGGAGTCGCATGGAACTTCCTCATCACTTTGTGTTGTCCACTCGCGTGTCCAAGGTCATTTCAGGGTAACAGTAGGGGCGAGTACCGCTTCTACGCCACTTGCAACAATCACGGCATCTGCTCACTTTGGAAAGGAATGCGGACGTGGTGAAGGTGGTAACCTCTTTCATTCAACCCATGAACGGATATGGTGCTGGCAAACCACTGATTACCATGGGAACTAGAGTGAGTGAGTGAGTATGGTTTTACGCCACTTTTAGCAATATTCCAGCAATATCTCGGCGGGGGACACCAGAAATGGGCTTCACACATTGTACCCATGTAGGGAATCGAACCCGGGTCTTCGGCTTGACGAGCGAACGCTTTATCCACTAGGTTCTCTCAAGGCCTACACAGTGGAGGTTTCGGGAAACGGGCACCAGTATTGTGCCGACATACCATGAGTCATTAACTCACGGATTCTTGACTTTAAGCCAACATATACTGATCCTGGCACATATAAGGGAGACTACTCTTTAAAGGAAGCATACGTTCATTAAGACTATTTGTTTGTTTGGGAGTATACAGATGCGCCTAATAGATCTCTGCCAGAAGCCGAGTCCATTGTACGAATCAGACCATATCATTGGCTTGGTATTATGAATCATACCATATTTTGATGACACGAGATGTTCGCTAAAAGGTGAGCGTATCCTCAATTTGTCTTCTTGACCGTCTTATCTCGCGTTCAACTTAATCATTCAGAAATTACCGTGACCTAGACTGTCATTTATGCGTCTACCAGAAAATGACTTTAAACTTACCCACCTCTCTCTCTCACTTTGTCTCTGTACTTCTCCCTCTCTCACTCTCTCACTCCCTCTCTCACTCTCTCTCTCTCTCTCTCTCTCTCTCTCTCTCTCTCTCTCTCTCTCTCTCTCTCTCTCACTCAACTGGTCTACTGACATTGACGCCCCGCTCATATAAATGATGTTTAATGATGTCTGCAAGCAAGTCCTGTTATTATTCCGTGGTATCAACTGATAGCCAGGGGAAACGAGATAAGCTCTACATCTGTTTAACAATAGTGCTCAAAAGAATAACGCTTCGTGAAGGATAACCAATTATTGGTAATCGATATGCTGTTGATCCGACTGATTGATCCTCGATGGAATATGAATCTACATGTTTGACTGTATGTGGTTTTGGTTTTCTCTGAAGGAACAACCTACATCGTCCTCTGATCGGAGACCAGGTCCCACTTGCACAAAGCAATCTTAGCGCTAAGATGATCGTAACTCCCATACTTTAACATAGGCTTACGATAATCTTAGCGCTAAGATCGCTTTGTGAAAGTGGGCCCAGGTCAGTGGCTTATCCCGTCATACAAAAAAAGTTACAAGTTCTAAATTGTTGGTAACCTGACGCTCGACATCAAAAGATAAAACAAAGTCTGGTCCGTAGACTGTGTCTGAGTAGGCTATCAACGTTAAACTGCTGCATGGTAGCTCAGTGTGCTAGTCAATACAAGTATAAGCAGCCACACACACACACACACACACACACACACACATAACACACACACACACACACACACACACACACACACACACACACACACACACACACAAACGTCGCGATAAAAGTTCAAACATCTATTGAATTGATAAACCCAATTTCACCCCACCGTCATCTATATCTAACAGTTCCTGGTCTTGCCAGCCATCTGTCGAACCCCTACACATACACTATAGCATCAGACAAGTCCTAAGATGTACATGCCAGCCACTTGAGAACCATACCATAACAACTAATAACTATATCGTCCCACTAATAACCTTCTAATAATACGTACGTGAGATGAAGAACGGTCCAACAATGTACCCTGTTTAGTCGTAAAGTGCCAGATGCAATTTGCCCTGTTTTCTACCAACCATTACCCTCAACCCTTTGCCCTTAGAAGCTTTTAAGACCGGTGGTGATAACAATGAGCGCACGGATCTCGACTGGGGTCATTTACAGGCTGTGTGTCTGACCCGATATTGTGAAAGCCAGAGACTCTCTGTGATAGAATTATGGGTCTCTTGTGACGGGTGGTTGTATATACTCTAGTGATAAGTGAACCCTCCCCAGAGAAACCTTAAGTTATAAAGCTAATCGCGACCGCCAGAGCTCAATATCGTCGTATACACATTCAGATATATGTTTGTACGCTGTGTCTATACCGGTGGGTAAGGGCTGCGCTCAGATAAAGGTTCAGAAGCTGTGTAATCCAATAGTTGCAATCTACAAAAGTGGTTGTTAGCGTCAAAAGACGGCAATTATTGTCACGTCGTCGAGTACGTGACAAGGATTTATGTGAATGAGAATAAATTCATTCAACGCGAGGACGATGGGCTGAGTTTTGGCATCATCAGTAACTGATGGGGTCAGGGCTCTATCAAAGTGGGCCGGTTTTATCACGCCCTTGACGATGTCATGTATACACTGCGGACACCATTACTCGACTTTGAGATTCTATGTTTAGAAAGATTTTCCTTACTTCAATTGGTCAAATGACACAACAAGGATTTGTTTGTTTGTCGTTTAACGCCGCACTCAGCAATATTCCAGCTACATGACGGCGGTCTGCAAATGATCAAGCCTGGACAAGATATTCAAGGGATTGACATCAAGAGCATCGATCCACGCATTTGGGATACGACGACATGCATCAACCAAGTCAGCGAGCCTGGCCACCCGATCCCGTTTGTCGCCTCTTACGACAAGCATAGTCGCCTTTTACGGCAAGCATGGGTTGCTGAAGGCCCTTTCTACCCTTGATCTTCACTGGTCCCACATGCCATGCATAGAGTCATCATCGTCATCATGCACAGCAATATGTTCCATGCACAGAGTCATCATCAACAGCAATATGCATCATGCATAGAGTCATCATCGTCATCCACAGTAATATGCATCATGCATAGATTCATCGTCGTCATCCACAGCAATATGCATCATGCATCGATACATCATCGTCATCATCCACAGCAATATTATCCATGCAAAGAGTCACCATCAACAGCAATATGCATCATGCATAGAGTCATTATCGTCATCCACAGTAATATGCATCATGCATAGATTAAAAACCCGTCATCCACAGCAATATGCATCATGCATCGATACATCATCGTCATTATCCACAGCAATATGCATCATGCATAGATTCATCATCGTCATCCACAGTAATATGCATCATGCATCGATACATCATCGTCATTATCCACAGTAATAGGCATTATGCATAGATTCAACATCGTCATTATCCACAGCAATAGGCATCATGCATAGATTCATCATCGTCATCCACAGCAATATGCATCATGCATAGATTCATCATCGTCATCAACAGCAATATGTATAATACATAGAATCAGGACGTGAATGAGCGTCTACTTGTCCCGCCAATCAATGTATAAAGTAAGATGCATATGCTGCAATTGAGTACTGCAAAAGATACATGTCGTCTACAGTTGCTTAGACAGTCACATAAAGTCCTTTCTGTTAACGGCATTGCTAAATTAGACATACCTGCGTTTTGTTTCTCAAGCATTTTTTGTGTTAAGGAACATGCTTTGAATAATTGGGATAGAGAAATGTGCAATCCGGCGTGTGTTTCACATTCGAGGATGAATTGGCCCAATATTCTAATTATATACTCTATAAGTGAATTACATTTTAAGACGCTTCAAATAATGTTATTCAACAATGTGTACATAAGCATGCCATCTAAATGTGTATCAAAGTCGACAGTACTTATATTTTAATTCATTCATCCTGTAAACACACAGAGTTACAAAGTGACTGTTGTTTAACGCCGCAGTCAGCAATACGCCAATTATATCACAGCGGTTAATAAATATTACAATCTTGACCTGACAAACCTGTGACTGATACCATGAGAAACAAGTCGACTGTTCAAGCATGGGCTACTGTGGACACATAATGACCCGTATCCGTGTGTATTCGAGTTGGTTTAAGAATTGGAATCAACCCAAAACCATGACGTCACAACCATGATCACAATGCACCTTGACGTAAGCGTCGTTAAAAGGAACGGAGCTTTACAAAGACGAAAAGACAGTATCACCCGATAACATCCAATCGCAGATATAAGACCATCTGCACCCCTTTTTAATATCTGTTATCGCAGGGCCTTGATTAACTTCTCACTTCGAATTTGACCAGAATAAATGCTATTTTCGATAAGACCAGCCTTAACTCTTTGGTAGCTAGCAATATATCTGGTTATATTTGAGACTGGAATTGGCAATTTAATAAGAAGTTGGGTTCCGTGTGGCGGTATCGTGTCTTCCCTGTCGAAAGTGTGGATTCATATATCTATACCGGGTACCGGTCCTCCCGAAGGCAATTGCGAGTGGGATGTGATTGTCGCTATCTAGTCGATCTAACAGTGTAGTACGAACCACCTTTATTACACCCTCACGAAACACACGCATACTTCACCGACAAAGTGCCAGGTCCTATGATTAATGCATTTGTAGCGAGTTGGGTCTAAATTGACCACTTATACGACCTAAATATGATGGAAGCCCCGATGTTGCCGCGGGATAGACGCGTGGAGAAAATCACAAGCGAAAGTGTTAATTTAACCATAGTTTGAGTAAGGTTTCAATGTCCAATGAAATGCAAACACGTTTTTACATCTTCCCATTTACAGAAACGAAATTAGACTCTTGAAATGATTCCTGTGGGTCGTGGATGTCCAGTGTTGCTAAGCTCGGCACAAATTGCAAGGTTGCATGCGAGATGCCGTATTGTTAGGCTGTAACGTAGGCCCATAGCCCGGGGAATGCGACTCTTATCGCGTCTGGTGCACTCCCTGGGATAGGCTGAATCAAGGCTTGGGTTTATGGCGCTAACACACGCTAAAACCGTCAAATTATTCTCTATGTCGGAGTAACATTTAAAGAGTATTACAAGTAGGTCAATGTGCCATTAGCATTTATAACTTGAACGTCAACTAATTGAAACTCTCCTGGGTAGTTTATGTAAACTGTATTTGGTTTCACTGGGACAATGTGTGGTAAGTTTATACATAATCGGGTTATCTTAATGATTAAATTGCGAGCTCACTCCATTGTAAGATGGAAGCAAAGGGAGATAATTGTGCATAACACGTTATCTCATCTTTATGTAAGTGTGTCGTGGAGCTTGTTAGCTACAAAGTGAGTTTGTTTGCATGTTGTTTAACGCCGCACTCATCTATATTACCACCACATGACGTGTCTGGACAATCAAGTGATTGACATAAACTTCGATCTTCCCAATTGGGATAAAATGGCATGCCTCAACCAAGTAACCGAGCCTGACCACCCGATCCCGTTAGCCGCCACTTACGACAAGCATGGGATGTTGAAGACCAATTTATACCGGATCTGCACGGGGTGTCAATGAATAGCATACTTGGTGTCACGCAGCGTTTCTGTAATTCTGTTATAAACGCTTTAAAACCCAAAACAACACAGAAAAATACTGGTCACCCTCGCCCTTTGAACGCATCGATGAAACACTCATTCATATACTTACCTGTATCCAAAATAGCCTTAACATAGAAACGATCCTTGTCCTGTCAAACTCATCTCCGCTTTCCGTCGGCATTTCATCGTCATATGACGAATTTGAACCTCTCACTCGGTTAATTGAGCCACAGGACGAATAAGCATTAGTATGTGTAATATTGACCACCTGAGGCCTGACGCGGACAGACTTCAATCAGGAACTGCTTTAAATGTAAAAATGGCAACAGCGTTGGTGTCATATAAGCCTCGCGCCACTGAGAGAATAGCCACAGTGTAACGGAAGCCGTAGGAACGCCCACTCAGCGGGCCACGTTCCCAAGAACGTTGTTGACAGACCCCAAATGACCCCAAATAAGAGCGTGACCATGAGGTTGATAAGGCATATCAATAGAACTCTTTGCTTAATCATAAGTAAAAGTGACACTTTCCATTATCATGCTTTAAGCAGAGTAAATTGTACAAGTTCAGCTGTATCATGTTCGCGAAAAGGAGAGTGTCAACTAAACCTATCAAAATCACATGCGAAGGAAAATCAAGTATTCACCTGCAAAACACAAGAACATATGTTATAGAAGTCAATGTTGTGAACAGCATCAGGCGTCACCAAATTCTTCAAAGCAAAAATGATTGCATTCTTATGATATTCCCGAAAGATGTGCAAAGTTGTAAGTGTTCTTTGGTGGTTACTGGAGAAACGTCTTCGTGTTTACTTCATGATGAGTGACCTTGGTATAAATTCCAATTTTACAATGTCCGTAAAGCCGGTTTAGAATATATATTCAGCTAAGTATGCTTGCCATAAAAGGCGACTATGCTTGTCGTAAGAGGCGACTAACGAGTTAGTTAGTGTAGTTAGGTTCCCTGACATTGTTGATGCATGTCATCGTATCCTAATTGCGTAGATCGATGCGCATGACGTCAAACACTGGATTTTCTGGTCCAGACTCGATTATTTACAGTTCGCTGTCATATAGCTGGAATGTTGCTGAGTATGGCGTTAAACAAGAAACAAACAACCAAGCAAACACATTTTAAAATAGACACGTGAATCCCCTTTTATAATAGCATACCACTATCTCTAAACGTCAATCAATTTGTTAAGTTAACACATCCTTTTATATACCCGTGAAGATTCCGGGGTAGAATAGGTCTTCAGCAACCCATGCTTGCTGTAATAGGCGACTATGCTTGTCGTAAAAGGCGACTAACGGGATCGGGTGGCCAGGCTCGCTGACTTGGTTGATGCATGTCATCGATCCCAATTGCGTGGATCGATGCTCATGATATTAATCACTGGATTGTCTGGTCCAGACTCGATTATTTACAGACCGCCGTCATATAGCTGGAACATTGCTGAGTGCGGCGTTAAACAACAAACCAACCAACATCCTTTTATACGTTAGAGATTTGTGACTTTGAATATTGATATACCACTTGAAACAAATTGATTGAAAACCAATACATGTCATTTATCATCACTTAGTAAACGTAAATATTTTTCCTGGTGAATTTGTTTGGGTAATATTTTCGGGCCTGAATTCAATTGTCTTTGGCCCAGATCTAATCAATATAGGATATATATGACAAAATATGAAAAATATATTGTTATTAACTACCGACGTTACCAATTCTAATTAGGATAATTACGATTCGCATTGTTTTTGCTTTGTTTTACATGATAAACTCAGCCCTCTAGCGTAAATAAGATAGGAATCTAACCAATTCTACCGTGGCCTTGAACTTTGATCAGCAGCGTTATCTGATATGGTCACTCTTGGGAATGGTGATGCCGTTACTCGGCAGAGATAGGAGATGTTTCTCATCAAATAGGATATATCACTGCTAATTATATACAAAATGCTATCGCAAACGCTTTAATGGCCTCGCGATCATTTCACTAATTCTATAGTGAGCGTCCCAGTTCATCTTCCTCATCCTATCAGTCGCTCCATCTGAACACTCCGCGTGTGTTTTCGGGAGGCTTCAGCAGCAGAAGGTCTCTAAACACGTGAAATGATTTGGTCATTAAGAAAAGAAAACGCAGCGGTTAAAATTACACTCATTTTGTAGTCTCACGGGGTTCAGGGGGCCGCTCACTTATACCAACATTTTCTAACACAATACTCTCTATTGATGCCAATACAGTGTAGCCTGCGACGGATGCTCATATATTCCACTTTCGCCTGATGCTTTGTTCATCAAAACACCTCGTCTAGACCGAAGCTAATCACGAATGGAGGATCATTAATCCAAGCAAACATGACATTTAACAACGTTAATTGGACTTTTAACATTTCACGCCGGTTTTAATCACGCTACTGTCTACCACGGCGTTCAGTGATGATTCAGAGAGTTTAAAGGTGTGAGGACCCGCGGTAACAGTATAACTAAGTGGATATCGTATGGACACAATGGCCATTTTGTATGGTTAGTAGATCGGAAAATAGGTAGAGAAGATAACTTCTAAAGTGTCATACTTTGGGACCCACCGCCTTCCTTAGATTCGAACACTGATCCTTATGGTGATGTCGTGAAACCTTCAATTACTTTGTATAGCTTACCGTCCCTCACCGGTTGTACTTCGCTTTAAAAATGATTAAATTACCATTGTAATCATGCGAGAGTGATCCATATATTAAAAGTAAAATGATATTACAGTAAACTACGTTTATAACGAATACGCTTAAAACGAACTTACGGATATACCGAATTGTTTTTTGGTCCGGTTTATGTGCTGTGTATGTGCTTAAAACGAACTACGGTTATTACGAACTAAAATTTGTGGTCCCTTTTTGTTCGTTATAACCGTAGTTTGCTGTATTAGTTTCAACTATTTTCCCATGCAATTGCATTCGATATTAGGGGTCCTATTATTTGGAATCTTCTATGACTCTCAAACCCATCCACCCATAACTGAGTGAATGCATGATAGATCACGCCGCAAAAATCCATCTATATCACTACTGCCAGTGAATAATCCAAACCAGTGCATACTCATACAAAAGGCGTCAATAGCCTTCCTTTCATTGGAAGTATCTGCTAAACACAAAGTCCATTGTGCGATTACTATATAGCATATGTATGTGTGACAGTGTTTATGAATCACTGTGAAAAAATGATGATACAAAGTGTTCGCTAAACACGCGCAACGATCCAGGCCATTGCGGTTTTATGATAATAGCCCCGTACTATCTGTGAATGAGTGAGTGAGTGAGTTGGGATTAACACCGCTTTTAACAGTATTCCAGTTATATCACGGCGTGTCAGCTTCATGTGGGAGGAAAGCCCGAAGTGATGCAGGTCTCAGACGTTTTCCACTTCCGTGAAACCCACGAGCACGGACATGGTGCTGACAAACCTAGCAACATAATCGGGGCGAACCGGGATTCGAACCAACAATCATAGGTTTCTGGTGTGCCCAAGGGACACAACTCTGCACAGCGAATCGCGGCGCCTTCGACGACTGGGCCACCCGTGCCCCCATCCGTGAATGATGTGATGCTAGGGACCAACAAGAAAAGCAACATGGTGAATAATTCTCCAGTCCCTAAATAAAAAATGAGAATAAGTGATAGTGAAAACACTCCTTGGTGTTGGTTAAAAATGTAAAACCTCGAGCTCGGGTAAAAAGAAAGAAAACTGTAGGCTACAATACCAAACATGATTTGAGACGCTGCAGGTTCGATTCAAGTCACGGAATTTGCATGTGAAAAAATGCATGTGGCTTTTACCAGACGAAAATCAACATTACATGCATATTAAAAGGTTGTTTATACGATTCAAATGTGAAACCACGGTCTTACATTTCAAATGTAAAACCTCCCAGTGGGTCTCACTTCAAAGGAGTACCTCTCACATATTTACTAATGCGACAGCAAGAAACGTAGAATACCATAGGCAAAATTGGCAGAAGGTTTATAGATTCGACCTAAGCTTTTTATTTTGTTGACCACGTATGATAAGAGTGTACAGCCAATCAATGTCCAACTCCTATCTGACTCATTGACACCATGGCTATTAAAACTACCAGCTTCCGGTTCCATCGCCATTTCCAATCCAATTGGTTTCTTCTCCCAGTTTCAACACCGGGTTAAATTAGTAGTCGCAACTTCATCATATTTATCAAACTCGCCAAATATTGTTTTCCTCTTTTCTTTGACATAAATATACAGATAGCTATATTTTTAGCGATAATAACCGCATATTTTCACCAAAAAAATCTCCACCCCGAGCAAGTTATTTCTGTCAAGATCAATATACTTCACACTCAAAGGGTCAAATTAGTCTAAGTTCAAATTTCAATTAGGTTCCTCGGGGTAATCATCTTGGAGGCTGACCACAGAGACATCGACCGGCGTGACTGTCATTGCTCCTTAATCCTCTCGATTTTGGCCTCGCATATATGGATCATGGTTTTTATTTCATCTGCTATCGCAACATATCTCAGGGCAGATAAAGCCGGCTCGAATTTCCTCAACAAGAAATTGCCTCCCTTTTTGTGGCACGCAAATTAATTATTTTCGTCCTTTTTGCGGCTTGAAGTGTACGGCATTTTGGCTGTGGCCAATTAGTGGCTCCCCATAGGGCGAGATCGTGATTGGCTGTTTTTCCAACGTATTGATAGTGTGGAAGCAGAAGATCAGAGTTTTTGAAAATATTTCCATGGCAGTGAGGTTGGGAGGTGCTTTTGAAAGATGCACACAAAAGATTTTGGGTCGATTTGTGAGAGCTTTACCAAAGACATCTGACGTAGTAATAATGCTATTTCCACGTGCTTTTGGAGGACCTTTGCCCGGATAATCCTTGTTGAAATACACACCCGCCTGGACGAATACCGCTATTGGAAAGTCGTCAAACGTGCCAGAAGCTGCTATTAAGGCGGTTTGCTACCTTCATTATTACACTGAAGGACACATTACATTCAGTGCGACCCCGAAAGGTGACGGCGAACATGAAGTTACGATGGCCAGTGCTCAGTGTGACTTTGAGCAATTAAATGCTCGCACAAAGTCAGTCGTACCTGTGAAGATCCAGTTTAGGATAGGTCTTCAGCAACCCGTGATTGTCGTAAGAGGCGACTATGCTCGTCGTAAGAGGCGACAAACGGGATAAGGTGGCCAGGGTCGACTTGGTTAATTAATGCATGTCATCGTATTCCAAATGCGTAGATCAGTCGATTGTCTGGTCCAGATTCGTTTATTTACAGACCGTCGTCATATGGCTGGAACTTTGCACAACAAACAAACAAACAAACAAAGGGTCATGGTGTCCCTTGGGCGGTCGGGTAGCCTAGTGGTTAAAGCGTTCGCTCGTCACGCCGAAGACCCGGGTTCGATTCCCGACATGGGTACAATGTGTGAAGCCCATTTCTGGTGTCCCCCGCCGTGATATTGCTGGAATATTGCTAAAAGTCGCGTAAAACCATACTCACTCACTCACTCATGGTGTCCCTGATCCAGATTAGAACACGATCAATCGTATTGTAAATGAAAGGACGTTGTCTGGTAAGAAGCAACCAGACAGCATCTTTTTTTTAAGTCGTAATACAGATTTTTTATGCCATTATGTGTGGCTATACAATGAAATCACAGTTCATTTCAGATGATGCTTGAGTAATTGAGCATTTGTATCTGCTACTTTGTCGGTATTCAAGAATACAGATTGTGTATAATCCATTTATTATGTATCAGAACGCAGGAGAAAGGTTTTTGTGATTAATGAGAAACTAAACATCTGTTTGTTTGATGTGGTGTAGATATTATCGATCCCCAAACAGAGCATAATGCATTATTACTTAACGAAACAACATTGTTGACAGTCTTTCCTGTTTGATTTAACGGATACGCACACATAATTTGCGATATAAATAGATATCCATACGGCTAATTTAATGATTGTCGAATGATCATGAAGTATTGCATAATCCATGTCCCTAAAATCTTTGATCTTTGACATGCCCTTAAAAATATATCAAATACACATGCACTCTCTACTACGATGTAGAATCTTTCAAATTAGTGATCGAATATCGGACATTTCTGGTTAAGTGGTAACGGAAACGAAGCATTTTGATTGGACGAAAAAAGATTCTTATATTCACACTTTGAATTATTACCATATTGCGAAAGTGTATGTTTTAAATGTTTACTCGCGTCGAGGTCGGAGTTCTAACATGCGTGTTGTCATTAAGTCTGATATAGAGAATGCCCTTTAAAAGAACTGCTAGGCCGTCTTTGGGCAATGTTTACAATGTTAGCTTTGACAGGCCAACCATTAACATCAAACGCGAATCAAATCGATAATGGTGATACAGATTGAATGAGGAGGGCCTCACTGGCTGAGACAACAGCAGGGATAATATTTCACGTGGAAATGTGCAAATACCCTTACTCTCCAAGCCTGGGGCTATCATCTCGGGCTCTAGTCGCCCACAGACCTCAGTACTAGCTAGATTTAATGGAAATGTATGTTCTTTGAGCGATCAATGTGCTGATGTTCTTCGCTATATATCAGGGTATAAGAATTAAAGCGCCGTAGAGGAATTGTTAATAGTACACTTGGATTATAGGTTCTTGTGATAGATCGCCATTGTAGGGAGTTCTCGGGATCTCTCCACGCCGAATCTTCATCATCTGTCACAGAAGACCATGGCTATGGGTTGTTATCCATCAAGCCAGCTCAGCGGTTCGAGTCTTTCCACTCATTATCCATTAAATTGAATGAAACAGTTGCCAACTTTCCGGCATGTTCCTTCGCAATTAGATGCCAATCCGAATTGGGATTTGCAGTAAACAATCTGGAAATTGATTATGTTGGAAAACTTCTCACTAAATACCACAACATTGAGACGAATGGTCATAGAGGATGGGAAATGCGAGTTATTGGATATCAATTGGAATACTTAACATTCCTTTCATTTTTGGACGATTGCAGTCTTGCTACAGCTCTGTCGACACGATGAAGCGGATGTTGAGGCGTGATGAGGGCTTGGTAGACCCCTTCGCGAGGTGGGTCGTGCAACACGATTCATTACATTAGAGATTCACTTGGAGCTCTTTCATACATGGGTTGCTTTAGGTGTGGTGGTAGGGGTCCAGTGCACAGACAGAGTCTAATCAGCTTACTGCAAGGAGGGATTATGTTTGAGATAAGAGGCCATGTTTACACTACTGAGCGTCAGATTGAATCCATGACATGATTCCGGGGAGGGGTAAGCCCTCAATAGTACATTCTGGAGAATTCGACTACAGAAATTCGGGTGGTCAGATTTGGTGACTTGTGGTCATAGTTTTTGGTAGCTTTGATCGTTTTTCGTTTTATCAGTCACTGGTTTGTCTAGTCCTGACTCGATTATTACAGACCACCGTGATATGACTGACATATTGCTGACTTCAATGTTAAACAATATTTGCTAATTCATATTAGAACTTGCAGCCTTGTCAAAGACTAACATCTAGTCTCAGAAATGAAAGAATTTTATTTGTTTTTGAGTATATATTAGAAAAGGGTCAAGAGAATATATCCAACAGTCTGGCACTAACAAAACTTAGACTTGCCAACATTCTGTAGACTTGCTTGGCAGTTTTGGGATATTTCTTTGCATGGTACCGTACTTTGTCAAACAGTTGTGATAACACGCGCGCAGTATAATCCTTGAAGAGACTCTGGTATCAGGTTTTGAAAAGGTGGGGTCAATAGACGCATATATTCTGTGTGAAATGAACTGCTGGATATAACATTTCTTCAGAGCTGTGAAAAACTATATCTAAACATATTCATAAATAATGATCAAATATACTAGAACAGAATAATTGTGCTAATTCCCCCAAAATAATTCACAAATTTCTTGTGCCCCTCCCCCTCCCTTCAAATCAAATCAAATCAAATTTAAAAAATGGTTAACTCCTCATTTCTGGGGACAAAATTAAGTGACGTGTTCCTTATACCTGACAACTCGCTATAACTGATTCGTATAATTACGAATTTAATTAATTTATCAATTTTTGAATTCAGCTCCAGATCCTGATTGTCCCTAACATAACACTTGTCTGGTTGTATTCATAAATATGCCCTAAATTAGCAAGCTCGTACAAAGGCCTCAAGATAAACATGCAAGCCTCAAGATAGACATTGCTGTGAGATACCTTGTTGAAGCTAAATGGCTCTACATCACGTTTTCTATTCGTGTATACACCTACAGCTCGCTTCGACAGCATAAAATATGACTGAAACATCAAAGGAGGGTTTTTAGAGCTCTGAAATTGATGCCAAAATCGGATCCGGTTTGCAATTATATGTTTTTCTTCCGGATTCCTAAGTTTGAAGAGTTAAATTGCTTTTGTAATATGGTTTTTGTATCGGATGCAATCGCTTGTGTGAATCAAAACACACAGGACAGTTGTGATGTTCAATTTGTACATTGATGTAACTCTCCCAATCAAAGCATCGCGTTCCTACAATTTCAACGTGTATTAAGGCTGGTGGAATATGAATTATGCCTTACACACTCACAGAGGCAACAACAGAATTATTAGATGGTCAGACCTGATCAAAGGAACACGGGGATAACACGCACACGGGCGAAGTCCAGTGTCCTCCTACCATTGTGATATCAGCCAACACCGCCCTGTCGGTTTGATTACTATGTAATATTGCAAACCACCTGGGAATTGCGACAATGATTATTGAGCTTATTATATTTGCTTATCAATTTTTCATGATTTTACACCAATGCATCAAAGAGAAATGAGACGTTTTCGGGATTCACATTATATAATTATCACGTTATTTCAAATGTTCACGTCTATAGTTGATCACGTATATTACATTGTTGTTTATTTAATTTGTTTGCTCAAAAGAAGAACGCTGCAATCACCGTTAACGGTGGCCGGTGGGAATTGCGTGGTAGATGACGATCGCGGTATCGAATTCAGGGTTTTGGCGATGACTCAAATAAGGATTGGATGAGTATCATGTCCGCTGAATTAAGACACAGTTCGCAGATATAGGTGATGGTAAAGAGTGCGTGAGTGTGGTTTAACACCGTTTTGAACAGAATATCGGTTTTTCACATGGGGAAAAATCCGACGTGATGTAGGTCTTAGTGTGAGTGAGTTTAGTTTTACGCCGCTTTTAGCATTATTCCAGCAATATCACGGCGGGGGACACCAGAAATGAGCTTCACACATTGTACCCATGTCGGGAATCGAACCCGGGTCTTCGGCGTTACGAGCGAACGCTTTAACCACTAGGCTACCCCACCGCCCCTATGTAGGTCTTAGGCGTTCACCTCTTTCGTGAATACCAAGAGCACGGGTAAGGTGCTTGTAAACCTAGGAACATACAGCGCGAACCGGGATTCGAACCCATGATCATAGGTTTCTGTGATGCCTAGGTAATGCACGGTATAACTCTGCACAGCGAAGTATGGCGCTTTAGTCAACGGATCCACCAATCAATGTTTATTCATGAAGTAGGACATCCAGCCCACAGTTCACATATTGCAATGTGTTATTACACAACAGGGGCGGTCGGGTAGCCTAGTGGTTAAAGCGTTCGCACGTCACGCCGAAGACCCGGGTTCGATTCCCGACATGGGTACAATGGATGAAACCCATTTCTGGTGTCCCCCGCCGTTATATTGCTGGAATATTGCTAAAAACGGCGTAAAACCATACTCACTTACTCACTGACTCTTACACAACAATTCAACAATGGCCCCCTCTATGTCCCTGTGAGAAACTTACATATCAATACACCCAGTCCATAACACCTCAGTCATGTACCCATACGAATACAACAATGATAATGTATCGAATTAAAACAGTACAACATTCACATTTAGTATGTATATACGATAAGGATACAAAGAATTAGTGCTCAAGAACTACAAATGTCCTTCTATCGAATCCTTCAATAACATTAATCTAAAATATAGATACGCCCCCAATTACTACCTAGTTCCCCGATATTAAATAGAGCATGGTGTATCCCGAGCTTGGGGAATGAATGAATAATATATATACCCCCTCACAAACACACACGTATTGATCTAAGACGTGTACGGTACCACATTGAAAGGTGTCACTCGGAATTTTAAACCAGAATGCCTTGCCCTAGATTCTCAAAGTTGGCTCTTTATCCCTGAACAGACTGTGTGATATATTCAGGTTATATGGCTTGTTCGTTTGTTTGTTGTTTAATGCCGTACACAGCAATATTCCAGCTGAGACGGCGGTCTGTAAATAATCGAGTCTGGGCAGACAATTCAGTGATTGACATCATGAGCATCGATCCAGACAATTGGGATACGATGTCATGCATCAACCAAGTCATCGAGCCTGACGACCCGATCCCGTTTGTTGCCCCTTACGACGAGCATAGTCGCCTCTTACGACAATCATGGGTTGCTGAAGACCTATTTTACCCCGGAATCTTCAAGAGTCAGGTTATATGGTAACCATGTGTGGTTTCATATCTGCGAGTGTTATTGAATATAAGGTGCACAAGACATTCATTCGGATGTTCGGCCATTAGATGACTATCGACAGATTAAATTGCAAAACATATTGATTGATTTTTGGAAGGATTGTCTGTCTACGTGTAGTATAACGGCTGTAAAAGACTGGAGTCAGTCTAGATTGCAGAGACGTCATGATAACAATAATGATGTGAATGGTTCTCTGACAACCGAACAGCAAAATATATAGTTTACCATGAAACAAGCGAGCCAGAGGGAGCGAGCGCTAGAGAGACAGCCGGAGAGAGAGAGAGAGAGAGAGAGAGAGAGAGAGTGAGAGAGAGAGAGAGAGAGAGAGAGGGGGGGGGGGGGGGGGGGGGGGGGGGCTGTTGAATAACTATCAATTTCATATTCCGCGACTAACATGGGTGAGTGAGTCGGTGGGGTTTCTTACCAGCCCAAGGGACGCCCTTCTGTACAGCGTATTGCTGCGACATACAGCCACCCGTGCCCCCATACACGGGATGGTTAGTTTGGAATATTGCCTTGATTTGAATCCATGTTTGTCCCTTTTATCATCAATCACGCGTTTGTTTTACGAATTGATAAATCAAGGCTATATGGGGCGTTGGGGTAGCCTAGCGGTTCCTCACATGGGTTCAATGTGAGAAACCCATTTCTGATGTCCCCCGCCGTGATATAGGTGGAGTATTGATAGACACGGCGCAAAACCCATCTCACTCACTCACCCTGTGCCACTAATTTTAGTTCGTTATAACCGTAGTCCGTTATATGCATATATACAGTATATAAACAGCAAATAGACGGGACCCCAAACAGTTCGTTATATCCGTCAGTTCGTAATAAACGTAGTTCACTGTATACAACATAGCCAACAACCTGGGTCTGCGGCGGACGCTGATCAACACAGGCTTAACCTAAATCCGAACACGTTGAATAGTATCAGAAACAATTCCCTGATGTTACATTCTGTTCTTGTGCCAACGCTTATGATCCTAAGATGGTGACACGCAAAAGTAGTAATATCATGAAATGAATAAGCCACATTCTCAAGAGAGGAGGCTCAGATTTAATGCTACGATTTCAGCATTCACGAGTGGATGTTAATTTTACGTAGTGTATACCTCTGAATGTGGAATGTCTCCCGAGGAGAATAATTCCTCAGTAATGTCTCTCAACAATGCATTGCTTCGTTGTATGCTTTGTAATAGGTTTGTTCAAATTAATTCCACGTTACATTTGAGTGATCAGAATCCTCACGGACACATATCTGGAATTACAGCTGTTACTTCAAAAGCAATATTCAGATCCTACCAGGACGAATTTCATCCGATTTACGATATTTTATTACTGCCGCTTTTTAAGAAGTTATCGGGATACCGGAGGAATTATGATGATGTCAATTTGTATGAGAGTGAATATTGCTTACTCAGCACAATTCCCTTGATGATGGTGGTCGGACACACGTTGCAGTCGTAACCCCCATGGTTTTCAGACATCTTATTTGTCAACCTGTATTTTTGTTCACTTTATGGCTAAGGTGGTGTGTGCTTCATTTTCAAATCTGGGATCCGCCAGTGGATTTGTCCCTTTTACTGTTTTAATTTTTAATTATGATGGTATGCCGTGATATTAAGACAATACTGTTCAAAGCAGCGTTTAACACTCACTCATACACCCACACTCACTCACTCACTCATACTCACTCACTCACTAATACCCACCCACCCATCCACACTCACTCAATCACTCAAACCCACACACCCACACACTAGAACTCACTCACTCACTAATACCCATCCACACTCCCTTAATCATTCAAACCCACACACCCAAACACACCCACACACTCACACTCACTCACTAATACCCACACACCCATCCACACTCCCTCAATCATTCAAACCCACACACCCAAACACACCCACACACTCACACTCACTCACTCACTCACTAATACCCACACACCCATCCACACTAACTCAATCACTCAAACCCACACACCCAAACACACCCACACACTCACTTACTCACCAATGCCCACACACCCACACACACACTCACACCCACACATCCCACTCACCCACCCACCCACAATAACTCAACCACACCCACACTCACTTACTCACTCACTAATACCAACACACCCATCCACACTCACTCGATCACTCAAACCCACTCACTCACTCACTCACACCCACACATCCACACCGACCACACTAACTCACTCACACCCACACACTCACCCATCCCCCAACCCACCCCCCACCCCCCATCCCCCACCACCACCACACACACACACACACTCACTCACTCAAACCCAAACACCCACCCACACTCTCTCAATCACTCACTGTTATAAATCTGAATGAAACGAGCCTTCTTAACGTTGTTCCACTAGGGACATCTTGTGGGGCAATCTTGTTCCTGACAGCTGGAATGGGGGAATGTATGCGTTGTCTCTGCATGTTGCTGGAGATGCAGTGGTGGGGAGTGATGCGTGGAGCATCGTCCATGTTGATGATGGATGTGGAGCATTCGCTGTGTGAATGATGGCTTCCTGTTGTTTTCACTGAACAACCACAGCAGTAGCAGCACCAATGAAACACAGTGAACTGATTGCGTGCTCACATTGTACTGTGTGTGAGTTAAATCACCAGACCAGTGATTTATCATAAGTCGTGAAATAGACGACCTTGTGACTTGTGTTGTGTGTTTACAAAGTCAACAAAAACATCAGAAGTTTCAACATAAGCCAAAACGGAATAAGTACATTTTAAAATATATTTGTTTTTGTCTTTATATCATTGTAAATAAATAACGAGTGCGTTGAGTACCAACAAATTGGTCCAAAGGTAATCTCTTACAAATATATATGTATATTTTTTTATAAAAAAACATACGTAAAGTACATTTTACGACATTTCATTGAGAAGATTCTGTACCGCTCCTGTAGCTTAATGGAACTTATCCCAGAAGGTATCGATTTGCAACAGGTAGCGAAGTATTAAAAAAAAAGAAGTTTAAATTTCAAAACGTTTGGCCGAGGAAATTGGAAATATTTTTATCTGGTCTTTTACGGTTTTCAATTCCGAGTTCCTTCCGGATGGCAAAACGTATATCCCGGTGTGTCCGTATTTTAACGTTGACGCGTTCATACCTCACGATGGTAATGTCCCCGGGGAGAAAGTCGCCGCCTGCAACGTTGGAGCAAATTCACGTCATTCGCAGTAGATCAAGATTCTCTAAGAGGCGCGACAAGTAATGAGATTTCGCACAAAAACATACGAAATTTTCTTTCTAGTGCAAACCGACAAACAAGAAACGAACTTTATTTTCAAACGCGCTGCCAATTCTCCTCTGCTTATCTTAAGCCGCTGTATAAATAGTTTGAGAATATCAATAAGTGTATTTTTACAGTGACCGATTTGCTGTGAAAATGTAATTGATTTTAAAAACACAGAAGCCGTCTGTTTAAATTATTCTGTTGCAGTTATACGTCGAGCAGACGTACGCAATTAAATTAAGACCAAAATTTCACCTCGGACATTTATGTATTAGTATTTTATTATGTGTACAAACAAGGTTACTTTAACAGCGTACCGTATCTCCTAAAACAGTACAGGTGAAAAAAATAAATAGGCAAATTGCAAAGGATTACATTTCTCTTTTTTCTTTTTCTACAGGGACTTCGAGGAGTATATTATGAGGAAAAATTACGTATATGGTAAGAACAAAAAATGTAATCATTTTTGGCCATCTCATTATTTTTGACATGACCGCCTCCGTCATGAATTGGATAACACTGTGACAGCATCTGCCCTGAGAGCGGAAGGTCGGGGGTGTGATCCCTAGCCGCGTCATTCCAAGAGACGTTATAAGATGGCGTCACCCTGCCTTGGTTAACACAAGGCTTTGTCGGCCCGAAGGCAGAGATATGAGACTGAGATATCCATGTAAAACTGTGGCATGGTATCTCAGTGGGATAGCACTATAAAGTCGGCATTAGTCCGGGATAGTACAAGCTGCCACTACACACACACTAACACAGACACACTAACACACACGCCGACACGCCCGCGCGCACTAACCAGACACTCTAACACACCCGCATCCACTTACATACTCACTCACACTAACACTAGCACTAACACAAATACACACTAACACACATACACCTTGCACGCAACGTAAGTCAAAATGCTGTCTGATGACGTATCCATGTTAAACTGCGGCATGCTACATCTGTGGGATAGCACTATAAAATCGGCATTCGTACGGGATAGTACAAGCAGCCACACACAAACATTAACACACACACACACACTAACACATACACACACACAGACATTAAGACAAACTAACACACAAACACACACGCGCCGACACACACAGAGACACAAACACACACGCCGATACACACACAGAGGTACTAACACACAAGCTACACACACACACACACTAACACAAACACGCGCATATACACAGACGCATACACATACATACCCACTCACAATAACACTAGAACACACACACACACACACACACACTCTCTCTCTCTCTCTCTCTCTATAACACACACACACACACACACACACACACTAACACACACACACACACACTAACACACACTAACACACATACACCTTGGACGCAACGTAAAACCCTTTTCCACCTCCCCTATTTCTACACGTTCCTCCATGTTAACCATGCAATCCTTAAATCAAAATCTAGAACTAACAAATTGCGTAACGAGGGGAATCCAACTTCTGGATATCACCTACAAGAGCAGCTGCCACTGACCAGGAAAAGTTATTCGCAAGACGTCGATCTGATTCCTTCTATTTTATTTGTGTTAGCCACAGTGACTGCATCTCCAGCTACCTCGACCACCAGACAATTGTGCAGGCCAGAGAGAGGCTGCTTAACTACACAGCCTCAAATATGGCGCTGTTTACAAAGGCCGCCATAACTAGCCTAACCAACCAGGGGATCCAGTTGGTTACAGCCTATATGTTCGCACAGAGGAAAACAAATCGGTTCCGTTTGAGATAAAAATAAGATCAGTTGTGGCTGTTCAGTCGCTTTCCACTTTGATCAATGAAAGCAACCCTCAGTTCGTTTCACCTGGTTTCTTCCAAAAACAGACTGGTTACTCGGAACGAAATAGCGTTGGTGCGAATCATGATCGGTTCAGCTGAAATCTTGTTTTTTTACTGCATCAAACTTATATTAAGCGAAATGTTGATCTTTTTAACATGCCTTCGTTTTGTGGAAAATCAATTTATTGCTGCGTTTCTCGAATCATTAAATACAATACCGGCCATTTGCAGTTTCAAATATTTCAATTCATCCGCGTTACCGATCGACCCATATACAAACGATACTACATCGCTTTACCTCGCCCCTGTCAATCAAAACCCCAAAGTGGAACCCTACCGCTTAAAGTTGTCCACGCATGCGCGGTGTTTTCACGCCTGCCAGTACACATTTATCCATTTTTCACTTCAGCCTAAAGAAACCGCCGGTGAAATCCCTAACGTCACATTCAAATTGAGGCTGAACAGGGGATGACCTTTTGTGACCTGCAGCGTTTTCGGGGTAAATGCGGATACTGCCTCGATGACGACTCTTATTGATTGTTGGCCGCTTGAAGACGTCTGTCAATATTTGTTGCCTCCCAAACACGTAGTTAGTGGAAGGAGAATAGTACAAAAAATTGTAAGGTCAAACATCCCGAAGGTTAGAGTTAGTGATGAATCAATGCCCACGATGCCACCGGTTGCAAACTAATAAGACGGACGATCACAATATGTATTATGGAAGTCTGCGATTGGTCGCAATAGGTTGCACAGCACTGGGGATAAAGGTCCTTTGTGTGACCAATGTTTGCTTGGGTTGAAAAAAGTTGGAATGTCCCGATGGGTATTATGTAGTCACAGCTAGGGTCTGGAGATTTCTATCAAATAACAAATTTTCCCGAAATATGATGGTTACATTATCACTTCTGTGGTTGCCAGAGTGGAAAGATTTGGTTTCAGCCTCGTTCTGGTTTGATTGATGGAACCTTTATTCCTGAGGACCAAAAAGGCAACTTTGTTTGACCATGAATTCATATAAGAACAATACGCAGGGCATTGGTACAAGAAGCATGATTGTATCCTCCCAAATGCCAAACGTCAAATATAAATATTTACTGCAAGGACTAAAATGAAACAGGAAACTACTGCAGCTGTCTGATATATACCCAGATGAGTGAGTGAGTATGGTTTTACGCCGTTTTTAGCAATATTCCAGCAATATCACGGCGGGGGACACCAGAAATTGGCTTCACACATTGTACCCATGTCGGGAATCGAACCCGGGTCTTCGGCGTGACGAGCGAACGCTTTAACCACTAGGCTACCCGACCGCCCTATATACCCAGATGAACATTATTTACTAGAACTACAACATAGACACATTTGTTTCCGCATAACTTCCGGAAACCTTCGGAAACCCCTCGAAATCCTTCAGCAACTTCAATGTATTGGTATTTTATGCTGCATCACTTCGGGCTTTCCTCCCACATTAAGCTGACACGCCGCGATATAACTGGAATACTGTTAAAAGCGGCGTTAAACCCAACTCACTCACTCACTCACTGGTATTTTATGAATGTATTTATGTGTGTCACACTTTATTGCACTACTAAATGTTTTGAATATTTTGGAAGGTATCCAGAAAGGTATTCGGAAGGTTTCCGGCTCGGAAAAAGTCTAGAACAAAAACAGGAAAGTACCCGGATGGTTTCGAAACTTCCAGAGGTTTTCGAGAAACAAAAACCTGACTTTTCATGCTGTGTGCCTTGTATCGAGCATGATCTTTCAACCAGAGATTTCAAAGATCGTCATACAACTCTTGTTCAGAAGTTCTTTGATCAAGGAAACAATATCAAAGGCCTAAGTGAATCTTTCAAACAGTGTTATGGTAGACATGTGGAGAACAATTCCAAATTTGACGCATCAGTGACAACAATGATGTCCGATGCAATGCCCTATTTTGACTTGTACCATATTTTCCCGTGTTTTTTTAGGAACACAATTGACTTTGCATGTGTTTGTGACGGGTCCAATCGGTGGGGCAGGAAACGATCACCTTTTCGCGAACACCTGGTACCTTCACTATTTGATAGTGATTCATTAACACATGCTCATGATATAGTCGGAATCGTACAATCGACTCTGCTTTTGGCAGAGATTTTTTTATAATTAAGGAAAGAGTTTTGTCGCTTTTATTCCTTTACCAATGTTGGTGGATCTAATTTGTATCATAAAAGCAATTTTAGTTTGATCAAGACCCTTGGAATTCTGATCACTGTCTCTCTTTCTGTCTTTCAACTTTTCTGGTCAGAAGCGCAAGTTCCTTCCTTGTTGGCCATGTTGGTGGATCTACCCTGATTGGACAACTGGCACAGTGAAAAGCTGGCAAATCTATTTGATTTGTAGCTTTAATGTCAAAGCCAGTCCCAAAGAAACTCCTCGCTACAAGTGAAGGCCACTCATCTCAACTGCTCAGTATGATCGAAACTCGGAACACCGCGCAATTTGAGAGCTCCGTAAGGAGCTAATTTGTTTCTTACGCTAAATTACGATAAAAATATTTACTGTATTTTTCAGGGGTCGCAAGAAAAAGTTTTTAATTTGAAATGATTAACGTTCCGTCCAACTCTTCTCTTAACTAAACCCGTTGTACTTAATGCGTTAGTTTGAATTAGGAATCGAATCAAATTCGCCCCATTGACAGCTAGATCATTCCTTATGATTAGTTGTGAAGGGATAGGATTGAAATCTATTCCAGATTCACGGATACAAACTGGTATTTTCATCACGTGTCGTCTTCCCTTAACTTCATCACGGCCTCAGATGCGGGCTCAGATACAATTTGACCTAGCTTGCCATCCAACTACATCTGCTTTTCCCTACCGTGACCAATATTTGCTGAATTGAAATAGTCCATTACAATAAAAAGTGAGAGGTCTGTTGGTTAAAAAGTTAATTTCGAAATCATCCTTTTCCTCAAACACAGAATTAAAAGCTAAATGTATTGCCTAGTTTCATTAGGAATGAGACCGGCGAGCGGACGGTCCGGGGTTCGATCCCCGGCCGCGTCATACCAAAAGACGTTAAAAGATGGTACTTGTTGTTATCCTGCCTGGCGCTCGGCATTAAGGGGCTAAAACAAGGACTGGTGGGCTAGCACTATAAATCGGCATCAGTCAGGACTAGTACAAGCAGCACACACACGTGCATGCACGTCGCTATATAACTGCAATAATCTTGGACGCGATGTTAAACCCCATTTCACATTCCCTCACCTAACCTCATTTGGAATGAAGTATTTTCCCGGGAGAGGAGACCACAAGTCAAAACCTGAAATTAGAACTGGCTGTCATTCATCCCTTTCTATCTGGAGGCAACTTCATCAGCATGTATTCAACACTGTAGTGTTTTATTTTTTTATTTTTTCTCTTGACTATCTGTGATAAGTAGTAAAAGTCATAAAATTCGAATAATCTGAGGATGTTGTGGTATTTGAAATCGTGTTTATTGACAGTAGCCTTCTTGTATCATTCATAGTTAATTATGTAATATACAATTATCATCAATGGCAATAAACTGCACGGGTTGTGTTGCCACACAACGTCCTGCTTGGACGTCAGCGAACCAGGATAATGCCATTGCTCATAAACCGACACGGCACGAGTTGGTGATGCGGAGTAATGTGCGGGGGAGGGAGGAGGGTAGTTGATGAAGGATAAGTTGATTAGAAAGCTAGCTCTCACACTGCTACTGCTCGACACAGCCAGAGAGGCTTGAGTTCATTAGCCATCGCTAGTATATGACAATATACCGTTTCACACGATGCAAGCATTTCTTTCGTATGTCAAGTCATATCATCGACAAGACGATTATTGCGGCATCAGCATTAGACACGCAACTTGCATGTCGATTCAATGGGAAATAGTTTTATTGGCCTGTTTGTTTTGTACATGTCTTGTCATATCAACACCCGAACGATCAGGTGTTACTTTGTCCAAAAGTAATTGTAAATATGTGAACATATATTTAAATGTTGGTTGTTTCAAGGTCTCGTTGTTTTGAGGGCCAGTTCTTGCTGGTCTTCTGTTGGGAAATCAGAAGACCTTGCTTTGCAATTACATTGACTACCAGGTGGATCTTTTGTATGAACATCTCAAGAACAACAATCAACAATGTCCGCAATGACGAATGAGTGTGGTGAATGCATATCTCAAGGACAACATCTATCCATGTCCGTCTTGACGATTGTCTCTGGTATATGTACATCTCTAGGACAACATCAAACAATGTCCTTATTGACAATTGGGTCTGGTATATGTACATCTCTAGGACAACATCCAACAATGTCCTTATTGACGACGGGTCTGGTGAATGTACATCTCTAGGACAACATCCATCCATGTCCGTATTGACGACTCGATCTAATATATGTCGGTCTATGTACATGTACTGGACAAAATGTAACAATGTCCTCATTTTCTGTATCTGGTGTTGGGTCCATCTTTACGAGGGACATCTGCTGTGTCATAAATGTATAAAAACAATTCTCGGATGCAGCTCTTTCAGGCATAAAAACTGATAAAGCCCTTTTATGGTATGAATTCAGCTACGATATCTATGCATGTTTGGGACAGGAACGTAACGAGCCTTGAGCCCAGAACATGATTTTGTTTCTGTGGTTTCAAGTGCATCTGTGGAGCTTCATCCCCTTGAATGGCGGAATTAAACTCATTCGAGAGACAGCTCAGCCGTTGCCTGGTGTCTTTGATAGTCGGCTATTGTCAACGATGAATGTCAAGGACATTTGAGTGACCCCATAATCATATGGTAGAAGTCGACTAGTGGTCGATAGCAGCTACATGTGAACGTATAATTCCGGCCATATATTATCATCGGAAAACTGACGCTATGTTAAACAACCGAATTACTCCCTGATGTTTTTTTAGAAGCGTGACATCCATTTATGGATTTATATTCCCCATTGATCGATGGAAAGAAATATACACTATCCAAACAGAACATGCAAGTGACGTTTTCAAAAGCTTTGTTTTATGATTCATAAATGTCGAGGTAATGGATCAATTCTCTACAATTAGATTGTAAATCCCTTTTGTACAACTAGTTAGGTCATTTGCTTAAACGCAATCTCGAAATTCTATTCAAACAGACTTGAGAAATCAAAATAGGAACGTCTAAAACGGAATTATGTGTACACGAATTAAGAAAAGCGTTCAAAATCATAAATCTCTACCTTTGACGCTGTACGCGTTGCAATCGAATTACGTTTTACACCTGCCCGTTCATCGAGGTATGTTTTTTGGCTTGTTGTTGCCGTGCACAAATAACTGCGTCATGAAACTATTGCGGATATGTGGCCTCGAAGTTTTCGCAGTACTTTTTCTGCTCGCAAAACTTTCAAGATTTTCATAATAATTGGAAGGTCTGAGAAACAAGAATCCTGTACCGCCAGTGACATTTAAGCCTGCTATGTACTGATTTAGTCACGGCAAGGTTAATGTACGGGGTTATGTGATGGAGATGAATGGCAGTCATCCGCATTTTTCATCTCAACTCAAAGTAAACCATTGCTTTGGTCGTACATGTCAGTACCGCAAGCCGTTAAAAGCAAATTTTTTTTGGCGATTATATATTTCGGTACTTTACATTACGTCGCTTTGGGAATAAGATTTGTATAAGTCAGCTTTCAAGTCATTTATCTTTCAAACAGTTCAAACACATTCAAAGTGCTTTCGACATCGGCTGAAATCCTAACGCCAGTGGTTTGAGAGGTGTTGAACCAATAAGTATAGTTAAGGAAGTGAGCTATAATTCAATGAGCTCTCACGGTCTAAGAGAGAGGGTCTATTTTTTCAATATTGAATCTTGAAAGTGGGATCTGTTTAATTACTTACATGGTCCGACGTTGCTATTTTTAAAAGCTTTTTATGATATCATGCGTGTTCGTTTTTAAAGGGACATATTTTATGTATGAATATAATCAGTGTTCATGTAAGTGGCATCACATTCACATCACTAGTGCCCATTGTTTCGATACATATCGCACGTCTTTAAATGCATCTGTGTCTAAGAAAGCAATGAAGATGAATGCATGACTTGTTTTGGGCTTCGTTGATGATTCTGTTCTCTCGACTAGCAATACTACTGTAACCAATAACAGCCAAGCAACACATTTTACAAGTATGATTCTAAAGTCATGAAACTAACTTTCCTCGGTATAGATAGATTACTGATGTGATGTGTGGGTTCAGATTGTGGCGAGTCCGACGAGTACAGCTACATACCTCCTGACATAAGGTTATGGTTCGGGTGGTATGTCCAGCGTATTGTGTTAGTTCAGATTGCTGGGAATGCGTGGAGAACAGATCCATACATTATGACTTTAGGTTAAGGTTCGGGTTATATGTCAAAAGTGTTGTGTCGGCTTCAGGTTGTGGGGATTCCGTAGAGTACATATCCGAACCTCCTGACTTCAGGTTATATGCCAAAAGTGTTGTGTCGACTTCTGGTTGTGGGAACTCCGGGGAGTACAGATCTACACCACCTGACTTTAGGTTAAGTTTCGGGTTATATGTCAAAAGTGTTGTGTCGGCTTCAGGTTGTGGGGATTCCGTAGAGTACAGATCCATACCTCCTGACTTCAGGTTATATGTCCAATGTGTTGTGTCGCCTTGTGGTTGTGGGGATTCCGTGGAGTGCAGATCCATACCTCCTGACTTCAGGTTATATATCCAAAGTGTTGTGTCGGCTTGTGGTTGTGGGGATTCCGTGGAGTGCAGATCCATACCTCCTGACTTCAGGTTATATGTCCAATGTGTTGTGTCGCCTTGTGGTTGTGGGGATTCCGTGGAGTGCAGATCCATACCTCCTGACTTCAGGTTATATATCCAAAGTGTTGTGTCGGCTTGTGGTTGTGGGAGCTCCGTGGAGTTCAGCTCAATACCTCCCGACGTAAGGTTAAGGTTGGGGTTATATACCCAATTTGTTGTGTCGGCTTCTGGTTGTGTGGAATTTCGTGTAATTCAACGCGACACCTCCTGGGAAACAGTCCGTTCTAATGACCGCCAGCAAATGTTATTGTGTTACGGGATCCATACAGATCCATACCTAACTGTCTTCAGGTTATATGCCAAAAGTGTTGTGTCGACTTCTGGTTGTGGAAACTCCGGGGAGTACAGCTCAATACCACCTGACTTTAGGTTAAGGTTCGGATTGTATGCCCAAAGTGTAACGGCTTCTGGTTGTGGGAGCTCCGTGGAGTACAGATCTATACCTCCTGACCTCGGGTTATATGTCCAAAGTGTTGTGTCGACTTCTGGTTGTGGGAACTCTGTGGAGTGCAGCTCAATACCTCCCGACGTAAGGCTAAGGTTGGGGTTATATACCCAATTTGTTGTGTTGGCTTCTGTTTGTGTGGAATTCCGTGTAATTCAACGCGACACCTCCTGGGAAACAGTCCGTTCTAATGACCGCCAGCAAATGTTATTGTGTTACGGGATTGGATCTACCAAACTGTAATGAGATATAGAAGTTCAATGAGGCCATCCGTAGCTCATTGGTCGAATTATTCTGACCTGCAAAGTCCAATGCTTTCCGTACACATAACTATCAAAAATAACGTTGATAAATTGCTTTGGACACAAATAACCTTACGTAAAACTTGTGAACCGGTTTGTGAATTACCCTGGGACTCCGTGTAAGTATCGTATTACTAAACTTGTCAGCTATGATCATGGCATATTGCTTTGGAATTAAATAAAAAGCATCACGGCGTGCCGGCAGTAAAGACGCTATGTGTATTACTACAAATTGATTATAGAAACGAGGTTCGTTATTGATGAAGATGGAGAGCGAGCTAAAGACTAGTGAAGATAATGTTCAGTGAGGGAGGGAGTGCATCGGTTAGAACAATGTGTCGTTTTACGGTATATCCAAATGGTACATGATGGTGAAGTGCATAAGTACAAGTCAGAAACGTGACAGCGTAATGGATGAGGCACAAGCTCTGCTACGTGGGGCGGATAACGGGAATATTCAGTCAACAGTTCAGTAACCGACTGAAATTTAAATCATCCAAAAACCCTTAGTAATGTAAAAATATCTCTGATAAGTTCTTCTGCGAATTTACTGTCACAAAATCTAAAACACAATAGCAATAAATGGATTAGTGTATCTAACCGCTATGCTCTACCACAGCAATATATGTGTGTGAGTGTGTGAGTGTGTGTGTGTGTGTGTTAGAGAGAGAGAGAGTGTGTGTGTGTGAGAGAGAGAGAGAGAGTTTGCGTGTGTGTGTGTGTGTGTGTGTGTGTGTGTGTGTGTGTGTGTGTGTGTGTGTGTGTGTGTGTGCCGGGGCACCTGCGAAAGCATATCCAAAATTCAAATGATTCGTTGCTTTATGTATCACTACGGCCGGTAGGAGGGGGTAGAATACCAAGCCACGTTAATAGATGGTACTTGTTACCCAGTTTGGCGCACGGCATCAAGGGGATAATACAAGGACACGTTACTGTGCGGCAAGGTATCTCATGGGGGTGGCACTATAACATCGGCATGAAGCCCGGACACACACACACACACACACACACACACACACACACACTCACACACACACACACACACACACACACACACACACACACACACACACACACACACACACACACACACACACACACACACACGAACACACACACGAACACACACACACACACACGAACACACACACACACACGAACACACACACACACACACACGAACACACACACACACACTCTCTCTCTCTCTCTCTCACACACACACACGAACACACACACACACACATGCAAGCAAGCACATCATCATATACGTTCAATAATCCTGACTGCGACGTTAAACCCCATGTCATTTCACCTAAAAAATAGTTGATTGATAACGCTACATAACCATGTGGGTATTAACACAGACAGGACCAGTTTAAGCACGATTTCGTCAGATCCGTAACTGAACACTCACGTGTCCACTGACAACATCTCGTAATAAGATTGTGTTTGCCAAAGCCGACTTTCAGCAATATCGAATTTCGTTATTTTCCGAGTTCACTGTTTGTTTGATACCATTAGCCTTGGGGTCCCTATTCCTAATGTGTCGGAGTATAATAACTATGGCAGCGTTTGGTTTAACGCCGCTTTAAACAATATGTCAGTTATATCAGACGTATCAGCTTGAAGCTAGACTGACATTTAGTCCCAGAAATAAAGTTGTATTTAAGGATAAAAAGTGACTATGGTTTTACGCCGCTTTTAGCAATATTCCAGCCATATCACGGCGGGGGACACCAGAAATTGGCTTCACACATTTTACCCATGTCGGGAATCGAACCCGGGTCTTCGGCGTGACGAGCCAACGCTTTAACCACTAGGCTACCCGACCGCCCCTAAGGATAAATAAAAAAAATCAAAATCCAAAAGGAGCCCAGAACAATCCTTAATTTCCTGGTGCTGAGGCAATCTAGACTTGCTAAATCAGTCTAGAGTTGAACTTTTTAAACTTTAATCTCCAGGGAGACAGACTACGTGCCAGCTTAATGTTGGAGGAAAACCAAAAGTGTCGCATGTCATAGACGTTTACCACTTTGATTGCACATACATTCATGATGATTAATACAAAATGTGGTGTTATAATGACTCGACAGACGTATTGTAGTTAAGGCTAATCTGCAACATGAGACACTATAATATTGACAATATTCTCCGGTGTGATATAAGGAATTTGCACCCCGAGTCTAATGGAATCACGAGGTATAAAATTCAAGCCGCACATTCTCTGTAAGCGTCTATTTTGATACAAAGATAATAAGCTTAATCACCAACGCCTAGTACACTTATGCATATACATATCACGTTTCTAATTCGAAATTGTTAGGGGAATTTTAATGTAAAACATATGTTATACGCTGTTGAAAATATCCCTCACGTGTACTTAACATGCTGTGCATTTTTAGGTCAGCTACTGTAGCGGTTGGCGACGTGAACAGTTTGATATGCGCATGTTTCGGAAAAAAACCTAATTTGTGTGGTTATACAACGCGGATGTTTTCTATTTATGATACACGGACGTGTCACAGTTCTAACCATGTTGAGGCAGCAGGTGTTGAGTGTACTGTTATACAACGGTTCCTACATCCACTCAGCACACTATCAGGCCACCACGTGCCGGGCCTCCTATTTATACCTGTGTAGCTCTTTATAAATTTATTGTGTTCCATTTATCATCAGTTTATGGTGGATCATGTCATTTAATACATTCCAATGTTGTGGAAATTTCTGTTTTGGTAAAATTGGAATGTAAGACGTTTTCATTACATAACTAAGAATTTGAAGTTCCTGGTTCCATGTAAGGAGAGAAGAATTGCTCGATCGGGAGTCTTATAACGTGACTTGTAACAAGAATAATTTTCCTAACGTAGTATTGATGTGTCTGTCCGTATTATTCGCACAGTGTGATATAACAATGAGACGCAGTGCGAAGTCATTGATGTAGGCGGCTAGGTAGACTCAGAGCCTCAACGCCCTACCGTCAACATCCATACTGAACCATGATATCGACCCGGCCGAGACCCTGATCCTGATCCTGACCCCGATCCCGACCCTGACCTTGACCTCGACCTCGACCTCGACCTCCACCCTGACTCTGACCCAGACCTGATCCAATTTTTTTTAGGCGAGTCGGGTCAAAATCTTTTTAGGCGAGTCGGATTTTTAGGCGAGTTGGGTGTATCCCGTTCGTCGTATCCAGCTTCGCTTTATCCAAACATAACAGTCACCAATCACACTGACATCCTTTCCCTGAATACATGGATGTGTTAAATGTGCGTGTGTTTGTTTGTTTTTTGATGAACGCCGCACTCAGCAATATTCTAGCTCCATGAGGGGGGCCTGTACATAACGGAGTCTGAACCAGACAAACCAGTGATTGATATTATGAACAACGCCCCGCGCTGTCGGACAAAGAAAATGTGCAATAGATAAAGTCACCGAGCCAAACCAATCGACCTATTAAGTCGCCTCATGTTGAAAGCATCGGTTGCTGGGGTCGGGTCAAAAACCCAGACTCCCCACGTGGGCGGCAGAATTGCAACGATAGTATTATGGTGAAATTGGGTTTAACGTCGCGTCCAAGATTATTGCACTTATATAGCGACGTGCATGCACGTGTGTGTGTATGGCTGCTTGTACTAGTCCGGACTGATGCCGATTTATAGTGCTAGCCCACTGAGATACCATGCCGCAGTTTAACATGAATAC